>NW_011500315.1:119353-165871 GCF_000495115.2 Populus euphratica | reverse complement strand
GCATTCCTGAATGATCTCAAAGTCAACAATAAATCTCGCAACAACGACGAGGATTGCCTAACAGCAACATATGATTGCCCAAACTCAGTTTTCCATGAAAGAGACCAACCTCTCGAGGAACCCTGGTTACTCCAATCACCTGTTAACTCTGTTGTCTTTAAGGACAAATTGACCCAAGATGTGTCAAAAAATAGTGACACTGTGGAAGATGGTCTGAAGAAATTCAAGGTTAATGATCAGGGTTTAAAAGTGAAAGACAAGTTGTCTGCTAATGGGAGTAATCTGAATTTGAAAGATGATTCAGTTTCTACTGTCATACTGATTAGTTCCTCAATATGTACAATGCAAAGGATAGCTGTATTGGAAGATGAGAAATTGGTTGAATTACTTCTGGAACCAGTGAAAAACACCGTGCTCTGTGATAGTGTGTATATAGGGGTGGTCACAAAACTTGTCCCCCACATGGGTGGTGCATTTGTAAATATTGGGAGCTCAAGACCTTCTCTTATGGACATAAAGCAAAACAGGGAACCATTCATATTCCCTCCATTTTGTCAGAGGAAAAAGAAAGGAGAAGTCAATGGTTCTGTGCTCAAAGCCTTTGAAGAGCATCCTGCTGCCCACGAAAATGAACACACATCACATGATGTTGACGATGTTTCAGAATTTGTCTTTCATGGTGATTTGGCACCATTTCTGCATGATGACCACGAGGAGCATGAAGTTGATGATGACTTTGATGTTTCAGAAGTTAAGGAAAATGTTAATGGCAGTATAGTTGATTATGGTGAAGTGGATGCTGATTTTGAGCAGTTCCTCGATCGAAAGGAGCACTATTTGGAAGGTGACACTGCCAGCCGTTCTACAGAACCTAACTATCCTTCAGTATCTCATCAAGATATAAAGGATGCTAAGCATACATTAACTAGTGAAAACAACTGGTCCCAAGTTCGTAAAGGCACAAAAGTTATTGTTCAAGTTGTCAAGGAGGGATTGGGTACGAAAGGCCCAACAGTGACTGCTTATCCAAAACTAAGAAGCAGATTCTGGGTATGTTCTGCCTAGCACAACACACCCCCTCCCAATGAAATTTATTTTTCATTAAGTGCTTTTATTTATTTCACTCCCCACTTTCATCATCAAGTGCTTTTATTTATTTCACCCCCCTCCCAATAAAAAAAAAAAAATCTGTCATATTTTGAACTCACTGTACTGTTTGCTTGCCTGAACTATTTTCTCTGCATTGAAGATATTGATCACACGTTGCGATAGAATTGGGGTTTCCAAAAAAGTTTCTGGAGTTGAGCGTACACGGCTCAAAGTTATAGCAAAAACTTTGCAGCCACCAGGTTTTGGTCTAACTGTAAGAACTGTTGCTGCCGGTCATTCATTTGAGGAATTGCAGAAGGACTTGGAAGGTTTGCTTTCAACTTGGAAAAGTATAATGGAACATGCAAAATCTGCTGCTCTTGCTGAAGATGAAGGTGTGGAGGGGGCCATTCCTGTTGTACTGCACAGGGCAATGGGTCAAACACTCTCTGTTGTCCAGGATTATTTTAGTGAAAAGGTAATGTACTTGCTTATTGTGACTCCTGCACCTGTATTCTTCTATATGACGGTTTACTATGTGTCAAGACTTTACACAATGATTCTATTCTTTATTATACTTCATCTCCAGGTTAGAAAAATGATGGTGGACTCTCCGAGGACATATCATGAGGTATGCCATCCATTTCCTTACTAATTAGGAATCTATGAGTCTCTTGCTCATGCCTCTGCACACAAATGCTTTTACTTATTGTTTTCCCCTGTGTTGCTAATTGATGGGGAAAGAGGTGAATGCCTGGACACTCGTGATTGTTCTTGCATGGATATAGTTTTGCATTATGTTTGGTGTGGAAATTTTTGGTCTAATATATTCAACAAAGGAGGATTCTTATTAATTGTGGGCTTATAGGTACATGTCCATCGTTTAATTTCATATTCTATTCTCTAACCGCTATATTTAGGAGAATTTGAGAAGTGGAGTTAATTCCGAACAGCTATAGTTGGCTAAAACTCGCTTGCATCTAATTGATAAATGTAACATTTATCAGTTTGCTTCAATTGCCAAGGAAAAGTACTTTATCAAGTTACTTTCATTCCTATCTTTATCTTATTGGAATGCTATAATATAGCCAATTTCTGAAAATTTAATTATACATGTTACAGCTTTTTCTTCTTTGCATTGAAACATGTAATGTCACTTTTGTATGCTTTCTTTCCCCAGGTTACTAACTACCTCCAGGAAATTGCCCCTGATCTTTGTGGACGAGTTGAGTTGTATGATAAAAGAACTCCGCTTTTTGATGAATTCAAAATCGAAGAAGAGATCAATAATATCCTTAGTAAAAGGTGAGTATTCATTGATGTCACTTATGTGGTCACATGTCTTTTGTGGCTGGTTCATGGTAATGTATGTTCCAATAGGGCTCCTAGACATATCTAGTTTTCTTACTCTTGCTATACTGTAGGTCGGGTCTTTTTTTTTTTTTTCAACCTTAAAAAAAATATAAAGATGATATGAAGTCAAAAATTAGATTCACACCAGCTGAAATGCATTTAAAATATTTAAATGTTAATATATTGGATGATATTTTTTTTCAAAAAATATTGAGATAATGGTACATTGGATCGGCTCGGGCCAAACATGGTTAATCTATGATCTAGAATATGAGATCGTGATAAAACTATTTAATCCATATTGAAAGAAATTTGGAAGCTTAATTATAATGAACCAAATATTGAAGGCTGAAAGCGGGAAAAAATTAAATTTAAAAAAAGGATAAAAAAAATTGACTCGAGCAAACTTATATCCATGGTTGGCACAATGTCGCATGTCGGGCCGAATCTTGTCGAACATGTGAAGAAAAAAGTTCATGCTATGCTAGGGTTTCTAAAAAAGTAAAAAAAAAAAATACGAGACTAGGATCAATTGAGTATAATAAGTTCAATTAATTTAATAATATAAAAAAGGCAACTCTAATGTAATAATATGAAAAACCAAGCAATCCTAGTCGAATCTTTTAAACTTGAGTTGATCTTTCAAATTCACAACCTGTGAAATCGTAGATCCGGGTTCAACTAAGAAGTTGAATTTTCAACCAATTTAACATTGAAAGATGAAATAAAAAAAAAAATTTAATCTAAAAAATTTACCAAAGCAAAAAATAAAAAAAAGCAATAAAAAGAATGAGTATCAAATATGGAAGAAAAAAAATAAAGGGTAAAATTAAAAAAAAAATCAAATTCAAAAACTATCTCGAATAAAAAACAACGATAAAAAAAATAAGGATTAAATTTGACAAACTAGAAAATTGAAGGAGAATGAAATTGAAAAAAAAAATAATTTTAGAAATTAGTTAAAATAAAACAAATAGGAATAAAAAAAAGGAGTGGCCAAATCCAAAAAAAAAAAAAACTTGAAGGTTTGATTTGCAAATTTGTAGGGTTAAGCATGGATTTCTAAGAAGAGAGAGAAAAGAAGGAAAAAAAGAAAAGGTTGTTGGCGTTGAACTAGATATCCGTTGACTACACGTGTCATCTAAAGAGGAAAAAAGCATTGAAACGAATCAAATGACATGGTGGAACAATGATTTAGACTACAAGAGTCAGCCACATGCGTTGCTTGTATGTGTCGAGCAATTGATGCATGTGTCAACAATTGTTTTGGTTTTTTTTTTTAATTTATTAAAACATCACATTGTCTCTAGGACCAAATAAGTATTACGAAAAAACCATTGTGAAATGACAAATAAGCCATTGTAGTCAAGCTTTGAGAATTTTTATTTTAAAGGCAATAAAGTCATTAAATTGTGCTTAAAAAAGTGAAATAGTAAAAAAGCTTCTAAACTATGTTTAATTGTTTTTTTTTTCAAAGGCAATCAAGTAAAAATTATGAAAAGACTAATATACCTCTAAACAATTCTAGAATGACAAATGAACACCGTAAAAAGACTAAAGGCCGGTTCTTTATGATGTTTTTAAAGGGAAAAAATGTAAATCCATTGTTCCAATCCATCATGGATACTTTTGCCACCCTACGTCAAGGTTCTGTTAATTCTTCAATCGCTTCTCTTTCGACAGGTTCTTTTAAGTTGAGGGTTTCTCATGGTTATCTTTGCAACAAGCCTAAATGTGTAATGACTTGAAAAATCATGATCCTGTTAAGTGGGTAGCACCACTTATTTGTAGCCATTTCAAATCCACTCACCTAAAATGGCTAATCCTCTATATATGGTGTTTTAAATCTACGTGGCCTACCTTTTCTATGGAGCTTCGTTGCATCTCTTTCCGATGCTTTTGATCTCTACTGCATCTCTTTTCTTCAGGGTTCCACTATCTAGTGGAGGTTCTTTGGTGATTGAACAAACAGAGGCATTAGTCTCAATTGATGTGAATGGGGGACATGTAATGCTTCGTCAAAGGACTTCACAAGAGAAAGCCATTCTAGATGTCAACCTTGCAGCTGCAAAACAAGTATGTTAGACACTGAAAATGACCCCCACTTTATATACATAATCTTTGTGTTTGGTACAAACAGGTTAGTTTCTGCGTTGGCATTTATACTTGTACTGGCATAATTGATTATGGATCCAGAAATTCTTTCTGTTGTTCAATTTTATCAGTTGATTTCTCTCTATTTAAAAGTGCAAAGATCTGTTACTACTCTTTTGGTTTCTTCCATTCCATTCAAATTAGTTTTGAAATTCTGCTGGTAATTGCGTTTATCATAGTGATTACCGAAATCAATTTTTAGAAATGACTATCTTTTCCATTGCTTAATCAGTGATGCAAACACAGTCAAGAAACTAACATGGCATGATAAGTGAATTTTTCGCATTTGCCACTGGAGGGAGTCGAAAGGAAAAATGAACTGTTTTTTGTATACATGGGCATGTGTGATTTGAAAGACTTTGGGCAAAGTTTGATGATTTTCTATTAGGATAAACTATCTGATTCTGCTGTCTATAATATGTTCAGTAAACCCTTGCATAAGTAGTATTTTAACAGAAATTATGCATTTCAGATTGCAAGGGAGTTACGGCTGAGAGATATTGGTGGTATCATTGTAGTAGACTTCATCGATATGGAAGATGAATGTAAGTTGAATCCATGTAATCTGGTTCCTTGCATGTCAAATATCTTAGGATCCAGGGTAATAGATGCAGGGGTTAGACCTGCAATATCAAATTTGTTGATTATCTTGAAATCTGCAATATCAATTTGTGATTTTCAAACCATATTGTATTTCTTTCTGCTGTTATAAGAGCAAACAAACCACTTCCATCATGTTAGATAGGAGTTCTGCGGTTGTTGATGATTGTGATAGTTAAGATATTTCATCTATTTTTAATAGAGAAAATGGTTACTTTTCCAATTCTGATATATTACCACTGTGATATAGAAATCAAAACCAAGGAAATACCCGATTGTTACTGGCTTGCTCAGCTAGTGATCGGGGCTTTCACACTAATCTAATTCAAATGTTCACTTGAAAACACCCACTTCAGTTCACCTGGGAACACACTGGTGAAAGAGCATATGAGAATAAAGGAAAGAGTTGTCCAATGACCTCCATACTGAACTTGAATCTCATTCTAAGTTCTCAGGTAACTTTTTCAGAGCTTATGAGATTAGTTTGCAAGGGTTACTGCTGATAGATTACATGTTGACCTCTTGATAAGCTATTTCCAGCTAGAGTGAATCAATTATATTTAATAAAGGAACAGTTTAGAAGAAACATTGTGCTTGCTGTGAACTATGTTCGATAGCATTTACAACATAGGAGATTTTAGGCCATCAATAATAAGGATTAGTGTGAGTTGCTGTTGTAAGAGCTTAAGTGAGACATTTGCAATCTGCTCTTTCTTTAAAGATTCGAATGTCCTCTATGGGAAGTTTAGGAGAAATATCTTACTTCCTGTTATTATCATGCAAAGTGAATACCTATTCCTTTTTTTTTCTTTCCCGGCTATGCTTTGCAGCAAATAAGAGACTAGTTTATGAAGCAGTGAAGAGAGCTGTTGAGAGAGATCGGTCAACAGTGAAGGTTTCTGAATTGTCAAATCATGGACTGATGGAAATAACAAGAAAGAGGGTATGTCCTGCTACTGTATATGGTTATCTTCTCTAAGGCATGTTAACAGCATCAAAGACACACAACTGAGCCTTGTTCCATCCCATTGAGATCGAGCAGAATTCTGATATTATAAATATACAGAAAAATCTTTATTTATGAGGAATTCCACTTCAACTGATATAGAAACTATCTTGTCAAAGATAATTGAGCTCGCTATAATTTATTTGGATTTGATGATGTCTTGGCTCAGTGCTAGACCTAGTTCAACTGATATTAACAGTTACATCTGTTAATGCACTATGTTGGTCAGGTTCGACCCAGTGTGACATTTATGATCAGTGAACCATGCACTTGCTGTCATGCGACTGGCAGAGTTGAAGCCTTGGAAACCTCCTTTTCTAAGATTGAACAAGAAATTTGCCGTTTGCTTGTAAGTATAGCTTTTAGAATCGCATAAAACTCTTCTTATTGAGTCTCCATTGCTCTGTGGGTGTGGTGTGGCAACTCTTTGTTGCACCATGGGAGTGCCATGGTTTAAGACCTACAAAAAGCCATTCTTTTAATTGCTATTATCACTGTTATCACTTTTTTCTCCAGGCAACGATGGACCAGAAGGCAGACCATGAAAACCCGAAGACCTGGCCAAAGTTTATATTGAGGGTTGACCATCACATGTGTAACTACCTTACTTCAGGAAAAAGGACTAGGCTTGCAGTCTTGAGTAGTTCCCTCAAAGTTTGGATTCTTTTGAAGGTATGCTTCATCAGGGATTACTTTTCTATATTCCTTTTCCTAAACTTTCACAAGAGTGAGATCTGTGGGTATTCTGCACTTTGAAAACTTTCAGTAGTTCCTACACACTATTGAAAATTTTGCACTGACCATTTGCTTGGCATTAAAATGAGTTTCTGCTTACGTTGTAGCATTGTTTACAATAGACAACAAGCATTGGGCCTCTGGTTTCATCTCTTAATTTTAGGAAATGGGGTTGCCCTTCTATCTTCAACTTCCTCACGAAATTGAATTGTTTGAAAGAGATAGACATATATGTCTGATCAATATAACCATATAAAATCTCATAAATTATGGTGCTAAAAGAGGCCATGGCCAAGCTATATCTGAACATTAACCAGGACACAGTGGAATGAAAGAACTCTTTCTTCATCAAGTTCTGTTTTGGGGTTTCAAATGTAATTCGTAAAACGCTTTTGCAAGTTTAATGAATATATGTCTGCGGGCAAAACAACATACTGATTGAATGCAGGATGGAACTTCTCTCAAATGTAAAGTCAGTGGTTTTGAATTCTTCTTTTCTTTTCTTTTTTCCACAAAGGTTTACCGGTTTTGTTGTAGGCCATGAGTAAATGCACCTCAGAGGTTGATCTTTGCAAATAACGTAAAAATCCTGAATGCTAATGCCAACTTGTCAGGTTGCTAGAGGTTTTACTAGAGGAGCATTTGAGGTGAAGCACTTCACAGATGACAAAGCAAACAAAGATCAGCAACAGGTTGCTATATCAGTGCTACGGCAAGCAGAGGCAAGAGCTAAAAAATCCGGAGGGAAAGTAACACTTGTTCCTGTGAAAAAGGGAAAGGCTGGTCGCAAATGAGACTCCCATCGGACTTTCCATTCTGTACTAACATGCAATTCTTTGTATAATGTAGAGAGAAGGGGGGGAGGCATATTTTATGCTAGCATTATGGTGTCCTTCTCGGCTGATGGTGGACATAATATGTTTAAGGGTAATTCCTGGCCGATTCCAATCTGCTTTTAATTTTACTATTTAATTCCAACCAATTTTGTTCAAAGAACATCTTTATCTCTTGTGTTTCATGTATTATTAACCAAAGAAATTTAGAAGCTAGTATTGTTTTGTTTCCATCGACCGAATAAAGGCTTTCTCCTGTTCACTAACAGCTAATGCTCAGAGACAATGCATCTTGGCATGCCCCCCTTTGCCTCCCCAATGTGGACAATGACGCAACAGGACATCAACAACTAATAGAGAAAAAAAATAATTATCGTCCATGATTTCTCCATAAAATTCTACGTTCTTGGAAGCAAGATCATATGACCTAGGTATGCATGTCTAAACACTCAAGGCCACATAAGCACCAGTCCATGTAAGAACACGCAAGTATACATAATATTCACTCTCCTAAGCTTTTCTTGGTTGTACTTTCATTTCTTCTTACATTTACTCATTTAAACATTAAAGGAGGTGATCAGCCGAGACACTTCAATCCGAGACAAGACAGCCGTGAAAAGGCCAAAATTCTTTACAATTTCATCAACTTTGATTCATAACTTGTTGGGAGAACATAGAAGTATTTTATCATATTCCAATCGAGCATGCAGTTTCAAATAAAGCAATGATTGAGTTGAGTACTGCATCGACAAATGCAAGGGTTTATCTGAATATTTTCTTCTTTTTCGAAACTTTTGGATCAGTGTTGTCCTCCGATTATTATTTCTTGCATGCCGCAAATCCTGGTTCAGAAGCCATTGAAGCAAATAAATTTGTTAGGTTCGATTCCCCAGGCGTGAGGCATGTCAAGAGATTAAAGACAACAGCCATCAGAGATATCAAAACAATAAGGTTTTGCCCTGCAATATTTGATATGAATCTGGTCTCTTCTGTATCTATGATTTTGAGTTTCGAAAAATTATCAATCAGCAAACATGAGATCAGCTGGACTTACAAGAAATGACACCCACTAACATGTAGTCAAAGAAAAACTCACATTTAAAACCACATTACCTTCCAGATTCTTGTCTACTTGAATAGCCATATAAAACACTGAATCGAAATGTATCATTCATTACATCACTATGAATGTTTGAGAACTGCACATTTTAAAATGTTTTATACTTAAAAACATATTAAAATAATAATTTTTTAAATTTATTTTTCACATCAATATGTTCTAAAAACACTAAAACAAATTAATTTGAAGAAAAAAATTCAAGATTTGACAAAATGCAGCTCTAATCTCAATTGCAAACATGTCTCCAAGTGGGATTCTAACCATTCTCTAATAGCAAAAAATAAATAGCAAATATTATCTTGGACAAGCTTAATCTCAATTCCATGGGATTTTAACCATTCTCTAATAGCAAAAAATAAATAAAAAATAAATAGGAAATATTATCTTTGACAAGGAGAGAAGACATGACATGACTGTTCACAGATAGTAGAATGAAACAAAAACAAGTAACGAGACACAGATGATACTACTAGCTTATATTGTTCTACATTCTACAAATCTCATAAAGTGCCAGAACTATAAATAAGGTTTTGGAGTCCTCGAAGCAGCAAAGATGATGCTAAAAGTACAAGTGGATATACCAACAATTAACTGGCAGCAGCACTGCAAGTGTTGACACCATCTTTGCAATCGTTTGTTAGATCATTGAAAGTCTCGATCTGCTTTTTCCCTCTCAAGAAGACTTCTGTATCAACAGAAATCCTCATATACCCATCAAATTCAACTGGAACACCTTTGTTAAGGGCCTTCGTCTCCGAATACCACTCGCTGTTCTCATCCCAGAGATCCTTATACTCATCGAGAAAATGGGTAGTATACTTGTCCTTTAAAGGGTCAAAGAAGGATGTGTCAGGCTCATTTGTCGCAATGTAGACGTGCCTCCCGTCTTCAAGTTTGTTAGCCAAGGTTGAGAGAAGCGCGTCGGGAGAGGTATCTGCTGCAAGATTAGGCCACAGCTCCTTGTTCCTTGCTTTCTCCCCTCTCTCAATATGAACAGCATCATAATCCCAGTTCAATTTCGAGGCAATTGTACTCACAATATCCATCAACCTCCTTGATTTCCATATCAGATGCCAAGGCCTTTGAATGACAGCCTCGGTCTCTCCTTCACACACTCTGTACCAGTAATTATCAGGTTCCACAGATCCAAACTTCCTCATGATCAAAGTATCTTTTACAGCTGTAAGCTTCATAGGCGTGACCCTGACATCCTCGACGAGATGAAGACTCAACCGGTCTTTTCTATGCCATTTACCCCAATCATCCCAAAACTGAGACTGGTCCAAAACCGATGCAGCTTCCCTCAAATGCTCAAAATCAAAATAAAACCTAAAATCTTTTGCTTCCTCATCCTGATTTGAAGAAGAGTACATCCAATTCAAACAAAGAGACAGATCCATAACCAGTGTCCGATTCAGATACTGTGCTTCACCCAAGGCACACAAGAAACTCCACAGGTAATGATTCATACTCTTACATCTATCACCTCCACCATTATAAAGCAAATACTTCCCGCGACTAAACGAATTCTCCGACTCAACCACCGGAAGCGCGTCATTCACAGTCTCCCCAACAACGGGCAACAAGGGCTGTCCCGCTTCTTGTTTACCTGGTGTTTTCTCAAACCCAGGTTTCTGATTCTTCTTCTTCTTCCTAGCATTCACACCCGAATGATAGTCCCCAATCCCCACAACACTAAGCGTACAATTCTCCGACCTAGCTATAACAAATCGCCTATAATCCTTATAAAAAGCAGCAGTTTTGCCTTCCTTGGGCCTAAACCTCCAACCCATATCACAAGTAGAATCATTAGACCCAGAAACAGGCTTCCCAAACCGATAAAAATGTATATCCTTAAACTCCTCAATCACCCTTTTCATCAACATATGAAACAATTCAGGATCCCTACAGTCCAAGGGACCTTCACAGGTCTCCGAAGCCGTCGTAGCGGCACCATCAGGATTAACATTATCATCATCAGCATTAACACTAGCAATGCTGGGGGTGGTGTCAACATCAGTAATGTTGATGAAATTGGAAAAAGCAGTCTGATTTGGGGCCATGAAATCCTCCCCAGTTCTGACAACAGTGTCGTCAGATTTGAAGGTGGCGTTGGAATTGGAAGTGAGGAAACTAGTGATCTTTGTAGAAGGGTGAAACAAAGGGTCCTCAGGCTCGTAAGTAGCGGCGATGATGGTGAAAATGAGAACCCCGACAACAAATAAAGTGAAGCAGAGATTTCCTATCATGGCTAAAGCATTTTGTCCTATGTTTTCTGGTCTGAAGCTTCCACTTCTTGATAACGTCGATCGACCCAACATTTTTTTTCCTGTTTTTTAACTAAAAATAATCTTAACAGCTAGGTGCTTGCTACTAGTACTAGTAGTAGACGAAGAAGAAGAAATGGAGAGTGAAAAAAGACAGATGGGGCGTAGATCTACCACATCAATGCAATGTAAAGAAGAAGAAGAAGAAGGAAACGGAAAGTGAGATCTAACTCTAAATCTAAGTATAATAATAAACTCACCCCAATGATTTTAAGGAGCTAAGGTGTTTGCGATGCTTATTGTTTTTTAAAATAATATTTTTTATTATTTTTTAAAATTTATTTTTTATATTTTATGTATTAAATGATTAAAAAAATAATTTAAAATAAAAAAAATGAATAAAATTTACTCCCAACGGTAAATAAATAAATTTAAAGCATGAGATTATTTTTTCTTAAGAAATAAATAAATTAACCATTTTAAAGAAGTAGTGGGGGCGATGGAAAAGTCGTCGTATCGTATCAGCCTATGATGTTTCCACGTGGATCATTGATCGACGTGTTTGGAGTCTCCAGAAGTTTATTATTTATTTATTTATTTACTTGTACATCTACACGAGCATAGAGTGGAGAGAGAAGAAGACAACCACCGACAATGGCAAAGCCGTAAAACCACCCCATTTCTTAGGTTTTTCTCTACCGTCTTTAATTAATTTATTTGAATTCAAAAAATAAATGAATCCTTTTAATTATCATACCAATTTTTTTTTTATCACAATAAATAGTATCCTATCATTTACAATTAATTGTTAGACTATTAAAAAATTAAGAAATAAATTAAAAGATATGGATGATTCATACTAATGTATATCAACGTCAAAAGGATTACAACAATAATTTATAATACATTTCTTTTTTTATATATATTTACTCTTTTTTTTAATCTTTTAATTTTTTATTTATTTTTTAATTTTTCCAAAATTAATTTTAATTTTTTTCAACTTTTCTTTTTTTTTATTTTTTAAATTATATTTTACTTTTTAATACTGAGATAGTTAAAAAAAATTATTTTGTAATTTTTTCTGTAAAATACCATAGATTACTATGGTGTTCTCCTATAATTTTTTTATTTTTTAAAATTATTTATTTTATTTTATTTTTAATATTGAGCTATTTGAGAATTTAGTTTTGTAATTTTTTTAAATATTATTGATTATTATAGTGTTTCTTCACATGATTTTTTTTTAATGATTTTCTATAAAATTATCTTTTTTAATTTTATTTTTTAATATTAAACTAATTAAAAATTATAGTTATAATAAGAAAAGCATTGTAACTTTCCTCGTAAATTACTGTGAATTGCTGTGAATTGCCAGAGTGTTTTTTCCCATATGGTTTTTTTCTAATTTCTTTTATGTTTTTTTGTAATAGTTTTTTAAAATTATCTTTATCAATTTTATTCTTTTAATATTAAACTGACTAGAATTTAACTTTCTAATAAAACTTAATCTTATGAGAAAAGTATTGTGATTTTTCTCATAAAACACTATGGATTACTACAGTATCTCTTAACATGTTTTTTTTATGATTTTTTTAAAATTATCTTTGTTAATTTTATTTTTTTAGTATTAAACTGGTTGAGAATTACAATTACAAGTCATTACAAATAAGGCTAAATCACATGGGGCAATGCTGTAGCTTTCATTACAAAACACTGTGAATTGTTACAGTGTTTCCAACATAGTTTTTTTTTCCTTTTTTTTTTCTAAAATTATCTCTGTTGATTTTATTTTTTGATATTGAGCTTATTGAGAATTTAGCTTTGTAATTTGATTCTTTAAAACACTGTAAATTATTACAGTGTTTTCTTATATAATTTTTTCCAAAATTATCTTTGTTAATTTTTTTTAATATCGAATTAATTAAGAATTATAATTACAAGAAAACTAAATCATATGGGGAAAACATTATAGTTTTTCTTACAAAACACGGTAAATTGCTACAGTATTTGTCTAAATAGTTTTTTTATGATTTTTTCTATAATTATTTTTGTCGATTTTATTGAAAAAACACTATAGTTTTCCTCACAAAACATTGTCAAGTGCTACAACGTTTTTCCTTATGGATTTTTTTCTTTCAAAATTATCTTTGTTGGTTTTTTTAATATTAAATTGATATAAAATTTAGTTTTATAATTTTTTTTATTAACAAAAAAGTTAAATCATATGGAGAAAATACTATATCTTTTCTCACAAAATACCATTGATTATTATAAATTATTTTGTTCAGTTTCTAAATTTTTTATTACCAACAAAACTTTTTTTCTATTATAAAACATTGACTATATCATACCTTTTATTTTTTTAACTTATCTAGTTTTAATTTATAATTATAATATTATTAAATATATTTATTTTATAAATCTACAGCAACGTACGGGCATTTCTTCTTATTAAAATTATTATGTGATAGTTAGGGGAACAATAAAGTTATATTACTACCTCGTACAAAATCAAATTACTCTCACCTCCTTTTGAAAGATTCTAAGGGGCAAAACAAAAGGTGTTAAGCAATTTTTGTTATTGTGTTCCGAACATATGCTTGACAAATTTTATTTATTTTTGTTTAAAATTATTTTTTATATATTTAGATTATTAAAAATATATTTTAAAAAATAATAATATTATTATTTTAATATTTTTAAAATAAAAAATACTTTAAAAATCAATGACTATTACATTTTCAAATACTCCTTAAAAATACAAGGAATTTACCAACAATAAAGCTTTGAAATATAATAATTATTTTATCTTTTCATTATGTCCTCAATGAAATTATAAATTAATTTTAAATATAATAAAAAACCTATTAATGTTGTAAGTATGTTTTTAAATATCATTTTTTTTAATTAAGACATACAAATATATTATTTACAAATAAAAAATTGAATTTAAAAATCAATAAATTGTTATTAGTGTTGACTAAATACTAAAAATGAAAAGTTTATTAACAAATATATATGCAATTATATAACCCCTATTTTTTTAATTTATTTATTTTATCTTTTGATATTATTCCTTCTTCCCAAGAACAAATAAATCTTACTTTTATAAATACATCATACGAATACAATTTATTTATATAAAATATATAAAAGGAGAAAAAATATAGATAAATTGCAAAAATTTCTTTGAAATATTCTAAATTTTTTTAAAAAATATAACTATTATTTAAAAAAATATGAACTTAACAATTCAAAAAAAAAAAAGGTTGATACAATCCAACCATCCCATCCTGTAAAACGATTATGAGTGCTTAAACTGATATAATTTTTAATTAATTGAGTTTTTAATTTTTAATTCTGTTCAATATGTATGTTTGATCTTCTTTTTTTCTCACAATAAAGTATTTAAGTGGATATATGCTAACCAATATTAATGTGTTCATCACATCTAATATAATATTTAGAGCTAACATCATGACAAAAGCTTAATGTGAGGAAAATGTTTTTTTCTATAATAATAATAATAATTATTATTATTATTATTATTATTATTATTATTTTCTAATTTTCAACAAGGTTATGAAGAGGTTTTTTTAACCCCCCCCCCCCCCCTTATTATTTTCTAATTTTCAACAAGGTTATGAAGAGGTTTTTTTTACCCCCCCTCTTATTTACATGTCCTGTCAGCAGAAAAGAAGTGCCCAATCTCTGCTCTTTGTGATCCTCAATGTGCATTGGGCAATGCAAGCAGTCGTCTCCTAGAAAGAAAGACTTCACAACTCACCTCAGGTTTTTTTGCTAAGCTTTAAGCCAAGCACACAACTTGATCCGTAAAAAGCCCTCATGTTACTGCCCTTGCAAAATCACACAGCTTGCAACTGCAGAGTTTAATTTGAAGTCCCACCACAACTATTTTGCTAACAAAGTATTGGATCAACAGTACTTTGTGCTACATCTCCTAAATGATCATTGAGAGGAAATGTACATGCAACATAGAAAAATAGAGATTTTCATATATACATGATCTTGCTCGCGATATACAACACACTGTTGAGGTCACAATTTCACTTCAAAAGAGTAGCTCAGCCTAGTCAATTCTAACTCATTGTATTACTCTGTTCATTCCAACTTTCTTCTATGGCGATACAAGATGGGCACAAGAGTTTTAACTGGCCAAACTAAATAAAGATTCAGATTAAAACTCTGACCTGTGTTACTTTCAAATTTCCGATTTGAACCAATTTACTTAGATGGAATCTTTGAAGGTGTACATGATGCGGCCCTATGCTGGATGCTGTTCATGCTGAGCTCCATACTTCTTTGAACCATGTCTTGTAGCAACCTCTTGGCAGTTTCAGCAGCTTTATCTGAGCCATCAACTCGTGTAGCAATGTTGTAGACAATTCTCTCCAACACTGACGATGACAATCTCTTCTCCTGAGGTGTATCTCTGAGCAAGTCCAACAGAGTACGAGCTCTATCTTGAGCTTTAGAGGTCCCCTCCACTGTCAGTCGCAGAAGACCTGGGATTGCACCCTCTTTAAGAATTAGTTCCCGATACTTTTCTCGGCAGCTCTGGCACAAAGAGAGCAAAGCTCCAACAGCATGTTCTGTACTAACAAGTGATCCATCTTCAACAGTTTCTACTAACGTTAAAATCCCGCCATCTGAGTCTGTGATGGCAATTCGTCCTTCTTCAGAGTTTGAGAGGATTTCAAGCAGGGCTGTAGCTTTCTCAGCAAACTTTGAATATTTTTTGCATTCTTTGAGGAGGTTGATGAGAGGGGAAACTGCTTTACCATCCATAATAGGATGTCTATTCTCAGCACAGGAGGAGAGATTGTGTAGGACTGTGACAGCATCAACTTTCCCTTGAACACTCCCAGAGCTGAGGATCTGAACCAGCAAACTTTGAATATTTTTTGCATTCTTTGAGGAGGTTGATGAGAGGGGAACCTGCTTTCCCATCCATAATAGGATGTCTATTCTCAGCACAGGAGGAGAGATTGTGTAGGACTGTGACAGCATCAACTTTCCCTTGAACACTGCCAGAGCTGAGGATCTGAACCAGAAGGGGGGCAGCTCCAGAAGCTGCAATGATTGGTTTGTTAGGTTCAGCCGCCGACAGTGTCAAAATGGAAGCAGCAGCTAATTCCCTTAACCTACCATTCTGCAACCTGAGAAGTTCCACAAGCGGGGGGACAGCACCAGCTGTCACTATCTTCACCTTATTTCTGGTATACAAAACATATAAAAAGGAATGAAATGGGATACAATGACTGCATATCTAAATGTCTTCTGAAGTATAGCACACCAGTCAATGAAGACAGAATGAATAAGGAAGGACATGCATTTCCCAAAGTAAGGAACTATCACATGAAAGAAAAATAGAGAAAGAAATCACGAAAACATCCAATTATAATCTGCAGATGTAATATTCTGTCACAGCTTACCATGACTGACCCAAAATTTCTTTGACCAGAAAACAGGTACTTAGTTCAATGGTGGAAAGGAGAAAAGGGTACTTCCTTCCTGATGCCAGAAGGCTACTGCTGTAGTTAAAAGGATATGACAAGAACATTAAAACTGAGATCTGCATACCAAACCAGAACTATCATGACCAAACTCGTTATGTAAGTGTGTAACCGAACCCAGTTCACCTTGTGATCAAAGAACTGGACTAAAACATTGCTCTCTTGGTCCAGAAGCAAATGGTAAAGTGATTTAAAAAAAAAAGTTGAGGCATTGAGACTCAAATGAGTGAACAATTTAAGTCTGAAAAGAACTGATCTTCAACCACTACCAATCCTCAACGAAAACCACCATTTAAAAGAACCAATAAAGCCCTCTCCACTGGAATTCCATCCCCACACACAGTAATTAGTATATTAAAGAACACAACCGAAAGGAAAAGGTATTTAAATCGCTAAAATCTTCCAATTTTCTCCATTTTGGACCTCAAAAAACTTGCTTTATTTTTTGTTTTCCCATCATAAGACCCCAACGCAACTAATCACTTAAGACATTCAATTCTTTCACTAGCTTCAAAACTCACGACTACAACAATAGATATATCAAGGATCGCTTTCACCTTTGATTCTTTCATTTCTTCATCTATCAATAGTTGTCACTAAAATTAACAATCATTTACAAAAATTAAAAGTAAGGAAAGGAAAGGCCCTGACTTTAATGGAAAAAAGGAATAAATAACACGACAAAAGAAACAAGGAAAAGGGTAAGAGAGAGAAAGAAACGAGATACCGTTCATTTCTAACAGCGAGATTGAGGAGAGCAAGAAGAGAGGCATGGCGGGCATCAAAGTTGGGAGAGAGAAGCATAAAAATGAGAGGCTGAATAACCCCAGCAGCTGCAAGTTTGGTGCGAGTCTTTGCAGATGATTTCCTGACGAGCTTCCTTATGTCTCTGGCTGCTTCTATTTGGGTTTTGAGATCTCCACTCATGAGTCTCTCTGATAATTCTACTATCTGGGTTTGCTTCCTCAGGTTCCATGCCTCTTCTTCTTGGTTACTCGATACTTTTACTGTTGTCTCCTCTTCTTCCTCTTCTTCGCCCATTGTTGTTATTGTCTGTGACTCTGATGGAGGAGAGGTTTCTTTTTCTTGGTTTTTGTTTATCCTTTTCGTTAATTAAGGTTTTGGTCTTGTCTGAAACGACCTGTAGTACACTGTAGCACGAGAAGAAGCGTTGGATTCAGACCTTGCTTCTTCTTTTTTTTAACTCCTTTAAATTCTTTATGTCACTTTTTTTCTTCAATTTATTTAAAATTGAATTTGATAATTTATTCTAGTTAAAAAGATCATGAGTTTTTTTTTTGTAATGTCAAAAAAATATTGTTAGTTTGATGTTTAATTTGATAAAACCAAAAACTAATTTTTATTAATTAAAACTTTAGGGATTAAAATTGATTCTAAAACAAAAATTCAGTCCCTCTTTTTTTTAACTATACATAATGCATGTTTTCAATTACTTCAATTTCCCAAGTTTTTTATTCTTTTTCATCATTGTTTTTTAAAGTTTTACATTTTGTTATAAAGTTTCATGTTGTTTGTGTTTCTATTAATGCATTAGAGAAGAGAGAAGGAGTTGTTAGAAAATAAAAAAAATGAGATATTTATTATTTGATCATATTTCAATAATAGAAATAGATATTTTTTATATCAATAAGTTTTATTTCATAAGAAGAATTCCAATGATATATTTTTTTACTTCTTATCTTGTTAGAAAAAATAGATGTTTTTGGTTTTTTTAATTATGAGAAATTTTTGGTTTTTTTAACTAATTAAATGTTGTTTTAAAGTTAGATAAGGATTTATTGAGCTCTATGACATGTTTTCCAAGTGTTTTTAAAGGAAAATAAAATGCTTGGAAATGATTTTTTGTATCTAAAAAATAAAGGAGAATTCACCCATATAAGATGGCTAAGATAAAACTAGTAGGCGACATGTTCTTTACCATTTCGAATGATATATTGTCTATTTTTAAAACAAAAAAGGCTTAAGCATGCAGGTTTGGATTATTATGCCCGCACATTTGGTTTGATTTTTAATAGACCAAACATGCTGGGCAATCCAGACTTGTGTGCTTAGCCTATCTTTTTTTTATATGTTTTTAAGTTTTAATTTAATTTCTTTAAATTGAAGAGTTTAAAAATATATTATATTAATGAGTTTAGTTTTGGAAATTCATATAAATTATTTTAATTTTTTTTTGTATGTTTAATAAGCTTTTAGATTAATAAAAATAATACATATGCATGTTTATATGTAAGCAATACATTATAGGTTTTGAAGCCTATGCATTTTAAGGATTATATGTTTATTGTTATTTTCAAAGACTTAAGCGTGTGTGTATGTGCGTGTGTCTATATATATATATATACACATATATATAGCCTTTATTTTGGGTTTTGGTGCATTTTCTAGATTTTAGCAGATTCTAGGTTTCTAAATTTAGCATTCATATAAAGAAAATTGTTTTGGATCCATGATTTCAATGTCATTTTAATCAATTGTTGGTTCTTATACATACATATAAGCTTATTGATCATTAATTAAGGATTCTCTATGCATTTTAAAGATTATATGTTTATTGTTATTTCCAAAGACTTAAGCGTGCGTATGTGTGTTTATATATATATATATATATATATATATATAATATAGCCTTTATTTTGGGTTTTGGTGCATTTTCTAGATTTTAGCATATTCTAGTTTAGCATTCATCTAAAGAAGATTGCTTTGGATCCATAATTTTTATGTCATTTTAATTAATTGTTGGTTCTTACATATACATATAAGCTTATTGATCATTAATTAAGGATGCTAGAGGTTTAAAAACATTGAAATCTTGGCATTTGATCTTTGATTCTTATTTATATTTTTCACAAACTCAAATAATCATGACAATTGGTTGTTTGTTATGATGATCCAACCTTAAAATTTTGCTTGCACAATGATTGTACATGTCCCAATGTCTTTAATCCATTTCAACTTGAAATTTATAAAAAACAAATATGTTTTTGGCTTATTTGATCGGTTTTCATCGGTTTGAAGCCTTGTTTTCTTATTTGTGGGCTAAGCCAACCAAGCCCAACCCACGTGGCTAGGATGGCTCGTAAAACTTTAAGGTCTTGTTTATACTATCTCAATTTGGTAAAAAAAAATCATTTTTTTTTCTTTTATGACATGTTTAGAAAACACGTTATTAGCCCTAATTATGCATTTATATTTATGACCTATTAGCAAACAAACCCCAAATGATTTTCAAAAAAAAAAATTCAATGATCGCTTTAAATTATTTGTGGACCCCTCGCATGTTTTTCAACCATTTTATTTAATATTTGAGCTAATTTACATTATAAGATATTGACCTCGTAGTAAATATACCTGCTTTTTACAACATAATGCGTTAGGGTGGATACAATTTCAAAAACACCATAAAAATTAATTTGTTTAATTAATATTTGGAGTTTAAATTTTACAATGTAATGCATATTTCTAGTATTAAATTAAATGTTAGGAAATAATTATAGACTTTAATATTTAAGGTTATAAAGCTACATTGTAAAGTATATCTCCAGGTATTAAAATATAAAATAAAAATAAAAATACTATTAAAATTTAGATTTTAGAATGGTTATATTTTAGTCTGAGAAGGGAGAAACCTTCTCAATGAGAGAAATTTATCTTGAACTCACAGAGAAAGAAATCTACTTACTGATGAGAATCTACCTCAAATCCATAAGATAGGGACTTTGTATTGAGAATAATTTTTCTTAAATCTTAGATAGATCAACGAATATGAAAATGACTTTGAAAAAAAATCAATCATTAATGCGACTTCTTATAGATAAGATGCTTTATGAGTGATGTATTTTCTCATGCACAATTAGTTTTTTTTATCAAAACTCTTGTATGCCAATAAATTTTCTAATAATTATATTATTGGATAACGACTCTTAAACCTTTTCAAATCATAATTTTATAATTAATCCCAATCAAAACCTCATTGATCTAGAAAAATGACTCATCGTTCAACGTCATATATTTTATGACCACTTTAATTCTGTTATTTTTTTATCATTGTTGATTGTTGAGTAATATTAACCTTTTTATGGCTATGAAAAGTTGGCTATGATACCTATTTGTCAAAGACCTTCTTGGCAAACAGATTACATTGAAGAAATCAAAGAAAAAATAGAAGAATTTGAGAGAAAGAGAGATCATAGTGAATTGACTGCAATAATTGATTGTTTTATTGTTTGATTTTGAATTTTCTAGTACCATGGCTTATTTACAATGAAATTTACTAATTGTTCCAACTAAATAACTAACTACTAGTAGTTGTAACTAAGTTTTAACCAATTAAATTTCTATCACGTGCCCTTTTCTTTCTAAAGTTATGACTGTTACTGCCATCGAACTGTTTCAGCCCATATTTATCACGTGTTGCTTCAAAACTTTTTTTTTTTAGAAGGTCTTATTGCTTGGTGTATTGATTTAGTTGTGTTTTTTGAAAATATTTAAGTGTATTTTAGTTTTAAATTATTTTTTGTGTGTGTTTTTAGATGTTTTACTACTATAATGTAAAAATTATTTTTTTCAATAAATATTATTTTAATATATTTTTAAATAAAAAATATTTTTAAAACAATTCATACATTATGAAAAATAAATCATTACTCAACGATCAATCCTTGACTTCTTCCGGCTCGTGACATTGCATTCAGTTGAGGAGAGTTGCAAGCATGATCGGTAGCCAGGTGATTTTTCTAAATTTTCATTTTCATTTTGTTCTTTGTTTTTACTGATTTTAGGGTTTTGGTTGGGGTTTTTTAGTTACTAATTCGATTTCGTTCCATAATTAAGCATCTAATACATTGTCCAATGCATGTTTTCTTAATTGCCTCTTCTATTTACAAGGCAGGCGATATTTCTCTTGCTTTGCATTTGATTTCGTGTTCGTTTGGGTCTGTCTCCAGCCAGATTTGACAGATTTTCTAGGCGATCCGTGTCGCGTCTGTTGCTCTTCCTCTCTGTCATTCATTCATTCATGATTGAACGAACTCCAGGTAGATAAGTTGATTTGAATTGCTGCTTTGTAGCCATGGAAGTCCTTTGATTGTTGTCTTTTCAGTTTATCATTCTTATGCAGTCTTGAGTGCTGTTCTTCTTTCTACGCTATGATTACATTTTTTTTCTCCTTGCCTTCAGATGCAGTACAGGCTGTGGATTTCATTGGAGTCAGCTTTCACCATGTCAGGAGGCTCTCTCTGTGTTTTTGTTCATAGCAGGTTCTAGAGGAGTAGCCTGAGCTTTTGGTTTCGTTTCCAGCAGTTTCCATGTGAATCGCCTTACAATTCTTGCTGTGGAATTCCAGCTTAGAATAGATTGCTCTTCGCCTTCTGCTTTTACAGGTCCGCTGCCTCTCAATTTCACGTTCAAAAAGCCTACCATACATGTATGACCATTTTTTTTTTTGACAACCTTGCTCGTTTCTCTTAGCAGAGTCTTCTGTGTGCTTTGTCATCATTTTTTTATTTTATTTTTAATTCCATGATATTTCAAAGCGATTATATTAATTTATCTTGAATTAGTTGTATTTATATAACATCAAAGCGATTATATTAATTTATCTTGAATTGTTTTATATGAATTAGTTGTATTTATATAACAGTTTTATAAAAATAAAATATTTTGTTATTAGCCACAACAATTAACCGTTAAGATAAAATGCAAAAAGGATAATTAGTGTAAAATACTTTCATGTGCATCTATTTGTTATTTTTAATATGAAGATTAATTTTTTAATTTAATAATTAATTATTGTTAACAATTTTCTTTATTTATTAGTTCATATATTTCTGAATTTATTTTATAAAATATAAATATTATCCTTTTGTTTCTCAATTTAAAAAAAAAACATGTTAAGAATTTAGTTTCATAATTTATTTTGATTTTCTTTTTATAAAGTTGATGTGGTTTCGAACAAATGTCCTAGCGTTGGGTTAATGCTTGATTTTTTAGGTGTTTATTTTTTATCATATAATTAAATAAAAAATAGTTTCATAAAAAAATAAAGTTATTAAATTCATTAGAATCAAATTAATCTAATATGTTGTTGTTTTAATATTTAAAAAAAAAAAAACAATATGATCTTGATTTTTTTAAGTCAAACCATAATTTTATTGATTATCTGGATCGTTTTTGAACTGACTAAGTCGATTTGACTACTTTAGAACAACTTTTAGATAATTTGACTGGAAGCCTAAGCTAGATAAATAGTCAAGTTAAGAGGTTTTAAAATTGACTTATTGAATTGGGTTTGATAACATTATCAAAGAGTTTTTCGCAATTTAGAAATTTGTTTTCACATTCAAATTGTTTTTCTTCCAATCCATAATGTAGCACGTAATAGTTATTATAACAAAAACTAAAAGATTCGAGGAAAAAGAACAAAATTCTATAATTTTTTTATTCTCAATTTTTTTTCTAATTACGGATTCTTTTATTATCAAATTAGTAACTAATTTCATATGATTTATTTTAGAAAAAAATAATTAAAAGCTGTAGGATCAAAGTGTAAAAAGTAGCAAATTGACGTGATAAATCTAAAATTAGCATGATAAAGTTCCTTTTGACCCCCTTTATTTTTACTTTTCTTCTATTATAGTCCTTTTTGTTTTTTAGAGTCTCATTTCAGTCCAAAACTTTTTTTTCTCAATTTTTAGTTCTTGGTTTGAGAGAGAAAAGAGAAAATCATTAGATTTCTATTAACAAGAGAAAATTATCACTTTGCACTAATTTCATCAATTTGCACCAATACATTTCATCCTTAAAAGCATCAATGTTAGTGTCAATTAGTTTCATTCGATGAGAGGATTTTTTTGAGTTGATGTTTAATTTTTTGAATTTGAATTGATGTTTGATTTATTTTTTTATTGATTCGAGCCTATAAATATATTTGTTTGGGTCTTTAGAGCATAAAAAAAATAGTTGAAAATAGATTTTAGGATAAAAAATCACTTTCCTCGATTTCCTAGCCACCCTTGCGATGTCTTGATTTTCTAATAAACTTGTATAGTCTAAATCTAATAGCTTAAGAGGTAATGTTTGGTATTGTGATAACAATTATTTGTCAAAATATTTTTTGTTTGGAAATATATTAAAATAGTATTTTTTTTATTTTTTTTATTTTTTTTTATATTAGTAAATCAAAATGATCAAAAAAATATTAAAAAATAACTTGAATAAAAAAAATATCATTCTTTTTTTTTTAAAAAGTGTGGTGTGCCAACAAATGGGATTTGAATAAAAAAAATATCATTCTTTTTTTTGAAAAAGTGTGGTGTGCCGACAAATGGGATGTAAGTCATTGTGGTGTTTAATGACTGCTATTAGATATGTAGATTGTTGGTATTTGTGCGGAGATGCATGGAAGAGGGAATAATGGTAGAATTGCTATGAGCTGATGAACAACTTGGTAAGATGGCAGATCGGAAAAAATTGAACCATAAATGACTTCCATCATGAACAAATACAGGCATACACATGTAGAAGATGATCATTGTGAATTGTAATATTGTTTTAGAGTTTACAATTACATGAAATAATTTGTAGTATTTCTGAAATTAATTAGAGGAGGGAGATGTAAGGATTAGTGTGAGATGTTCCAGTGTAGATCAGAATACCGTCATTATTAATTATTCAATCATTCAGCTTAGCTTTAGCTGATCATGGTAAGTGATGGCTGCCATACAGCAAAATTTCATGGTTGCCTTTTTCGCCCATGAAATTGAGAAACATTATTAGAGCTCTTTAAAGAACTGTCCTCCACCTTATTGCCTTTCTTCTTTGAATTTATGGAATAATCTATTGCCTTGTGCTTGACATCAAAGCATGCGAAACTTACATGCTTTTTAACACTGGTTTCCTACCTTAAAACACTTTTGCAGGATCTTTTCAAGCCTTTTGAAACAGTAATATCACTCTGTGAGAAGAATGAACTGTTTGGAACATCGATATTTTGATGTGGGACCATGTCAACAGATGATAATTCTTTGCTTGGTTGTCTAATCTTTCATCGAAGCTTCTTCACAGTATGACGAGGAACAAGTAAAAACTTCTATCCTGGAATCATGATTTTCTCAAATTTACATGTTTCAACAATTTATCTAAATAATGAGAAGGATATTTTGTTAGGACATTGCAAAAATCAAACACACATAAATTTACATGGTTCAACAACTTGTTTACTCCACAGAGCTACTGGTTTGTATTAATCAATTAAATAAGTAATACAAACAAAGAGAAGAAGAAAAAAACTCTTCTCTACTCATCCTTACTCAAGCTCTCTCAATCTTCTTCACTCTCTCTATATTCTATGCTACTTTCCTTGGCTCTTCAATGTGTTTAATTACAAACAAAGATAAGGGCAAGAAATCATAGCCATAAATCATGGCAAAATATTTGCCACCATTTATGCCTCTATTTTGTGCTAAGTGAGAGATTAGATGTTCCTACTAAGCATATAGTAAAGGTGGGGTATTGTTTGTCTCCATGATACTAATAATCTCCCACTTGGAGACAAACAATGAAATTATCTTTTATTCGTGAAAATCAACCTAAGTTTTATACAACTTCAGTTTATTAAGTGTAACTCCTTTGGTTAACATGTCAGCTAGATTATTGCTTCCACAAACCTTTTCTAGCATTAATTGCTCATTGTTTAGCAATTGTTGGATGAAGAGGTATTTGATCTAAATATATTTAGTCGTAGAGTGAAATGCTGGATTCTTAGCAATGAAGATTGCAATGAAGATTGCACTCTAACTGTCACTATATATAGTATCTTTTCCATTCATCTTATCTAATTCTTTCAGGAAACTCTGCAACCATACGATCTCTTTTGCAGATTCTGAGACTGCAATATATTCAGCTTTTGTTGTTAAAAGAGAGATGATCTTTTACAAGGTAGAACTCCAGGAGACAGTAATGTCTCCTAAAGTATATACATATCATGTAATGCTCTTTGTACTATCAATATCTCTTGTTTAATCAATTAAATAAGTAATACAAACAAAAAGAAGAAAAAAAAACTCTTGACTCACCCTTACTCAAGCTCTCTCAATCTTCTTCACTCTCTCTATATTCTATGCTACTTTCCTTGGCTCTTCAATGTGTTTAATTACAAACAAAGATAAGGGCAAGAAATCATAGCCATAAATCATGGCAAAATATTTGCCACCATTTATGCCTCTATTTTGTGCTAAGTGAGAGATTAGATGTTCCTACTAAGCATATAGTAAAGGTGGGGTATTGTTTGTCTCCATGATACTAATAATCTCCCACTTGGAGACAAACAATGAAATTATCTTTTATTCGTGAAAATCAACCTAAGTTTTATACAACTTCAGTTTATTAAGTGTAACTCCTTTGGTTAACATGTCAGCTAGATTATTGCTTCCACAAACCTTTTCTAGCATTAATTGCTCATTGTTTAGCAATTGTCGGATGAAGAGGTATTTGATTTAAATATATTTAGTCGTAGAGTGAAATGCTGGATTCTTAGCAATGAAGATTGCAATGAAGATTGCACTCTAACTGTCACTATATATAGTATCTTTTCCATTCATCTTATCTAATTCTTTCAGGAAACTCTGCAACCATACGATCTCTTTTGCAGATTCTGAGATTGCAATATATTCAGCTTTTGTTGTTAAAAGAGAGATGATCTTTTACAAGGTAGAACTCCAAGAGACAGTAGTGTCTCCTAAAGTATATACATATCATGTAGTGCTCTTTGTACTATCAATATCTCTTGCTAAATCAGCGTTTATAAAATCTTCAAGTTTCAACCACTAGCTGTGAAGGTAAGACAAGTCTTTAAGGAACCTTTTAAGTACCTCATGATCCATTTTATTGCTTCCTAATGCTGCTTTCCAGGATTGCTCATATATTGACTTACAACTCCTACTGCATGGGTAATGTCTGGTCTGATACAGACCATAGCATACATCAAAGAGCCAATGGCTGAGGCATATGAAATCTTATTCATATATCCACATTCTAGCTCAGTTTTTGGTGACTGGTCTTTGTTGAGCTTGAAATGATTCTCTAGAGGTATACTTATTAGTTTAGCATTATCCATACTAAACCTGCTAAGAACCTTCTTGACATACTATATTTGTGAAAGCTTTTACTATACTCGTCTTTATCTCTAATGATTCTCATACCAAGTATTGGTTTAGCAACTCCCAGATCCTTCATTTTAAACTATTTTGATAACTGTTGTTTCAACTTGTCAATCTCTTAAATGCTAGATCCTGCAATCAACATATCTTTCATATATAATAGTAGAATGATATAGGAGTTGTCAAAATATTTGACAGAGCAATAATGATCAGTTTGACATCTTATGTACCCCGAACTACACATGAAGTTGTCAAACTTCTTATACCACTGTCTTAGAGCTTGCTTCAAACCATATAAACTTTTCTTTAGCTTGTAGACTTGGTTCTCCTTTTCTTGAATTGCAAACCCCTCTGGTTGTTGCATATAAATGTCTTCCTCGAATTCACCATAAAGAAATGTTGTTTTTACATCTAATTGCTCAAGATATAAATTTTATGCAGCTACTATCCCCAGAACAACTCTGATTGTTGTAAGCTTCACAAGTGGAGATAATATCTTAGGATAGTCAATCTCTTTCTTTGATTGAAACCCTTTTACAACAAATCTTACTTGAACCGTTTGCTTCTGTCATGCTCAGTCTTTACTCTGTAAACCCACTTATTTTCTAAAGTCTTCTTTCCTTCAGGTAGTGTGGTTAGCTCTCAAGTCTTGTTCTTCAACAACAAATCCATCTCATCCTTCAAGGCTAACTCTCACTTGATTGAGTTTTCATGTTGTAAGGATTCTTTATAAGTTAGCGATTCACCACCATCTGTCAGCAAAATATAATTCAGTAGAAGTGTGAATTGTTGTGGGGGCTTTACAGTTCTTGAAGACCTACGAACATAAATAGTTGGTTCACTTGGTTTTGTATCTTCTTGTGTAATAGTGGGTACAAATATACTTGAATCTTCTTATAAAGACTCTTGATTTTTATTCTACTCGGTAACATTAGGAAACTCTTATAATCTTATGAATTTAGATTTTTATGAACTTGTATCTAAATCGGTCATATTTGTTTTTACACTTGATTTGTCTTTATACAAAACTTTCTCATTGAAGATCACATTCCTACTTCTGATAATCTTTCTGTTCTGATCATTTCATAACAGAAACCCAAATTATTCATCTCTATAGCCAATGAAAAAACATTTCTTGGATTTAGCATCTAGCTTGTTGCGAGCATCAGAATCTATATGAACATAGAAAACACACCTAAAAACCTTAAGATGAGAGAGTTGTACCTCTTTTACTCTTCATACTTCCTCGGGCAATCTGAATTCCAAAGGAACTGATGGACCACAATTAATTAAGTAAACTGCAGTATAAACTGCGTCAGCCCAGAATGTTTGAGGTAACCTTCTCTTCATACTTCCTCGGGCAATCTGAATTCCAAAGGAACTGATGGACCACAATTAATTAAGTAAACTGCAGTATAAACTGCATCAGCCCAGAATGCAACCCCATGCATTGATGATCCTGTTCATCTGTTCAACAATGCCATTTTGTTGCGATGTGTCTGGAATAGTCTTTTCCATTCTAATACCACTAATAACACAATACTCTTGGAAACCTCCATCAATGTATTATCCTTCATTATTAGATCTCAAGCATTTCAGCTTTAAACCTAATTCAGTCATGACCATATCCTTTTATTTATTGAATATTTCAAACACGACCCATTTATCTTTTTGCTAAAATCATCAATGAAAGTCACATAATAATGAGAACCTCCAAGAGACGATACTGAAGAAGGTTCCCATAAATATGTGTGTACCGGTTCTAACTTTCTTGATCTTAAGGTCTTGCCAACCATTAAGAAACTAAGCTTCTTCTATTTTTCAAGAAGACAACTTTCATAAATATTTATATCAATATTTTTTAACTCTGGCAGCTTTCCCTTCGAGTGAAATATCTTCATCCTCTTTTAACTCATATAGCCAAGTCTACAGTGCTATAGTTGTGCTTGATTTTCTACTTCAGTAGAGGCAATAATGTCTGCAAATCTTATGTTCATATACAAGGTGCCGGTTTTCTTTCCTCAAGCTAAAACCATTGCTCTCTTTGATATTTTCCGCATTCCTCCACAAAAAAGGATTGAATGACCACTATCATCAAGCTATCCAATAGAGATCAGTTTCTTTAAAGGATTAAATGACCACTATCATCAAGTTATCCAATAGAGATCAGTTTCTTCTTTAATCCAGGAACATGTCTTACATTTTGTAAGTTCCATATAGATCCATTCATTGTCTTGATTTGCACATCTCTTATGCTCACGATATTCATTGGTTGTCCATCGGCCAAATAAACTACACCGTAATCTCCAACGACATAGTTTTGCATTATTTCATGGTGTGGTGTACAGTGAAATGAAGCACCAAAATCAAGAATCCAATCATCAAGTGAACTTTGTACTGCAAGAATCAAAGCATCTTGTATCTCATATGTGGTGGTATTCATAGAGTCAGCTTCAAGTTTTTTTATTTTTGTGCAACATATGTGGTGGTATTCATAGAGTCAGCTTTAAGTTTTTTTTTTATTTTTGTGCAACTCCTCATGTAATGACCAAGTTTGCCACAATTCCAACATTCAACTTGCTTTTTGGGTCCAAACTTGCTTTTACTTTTGTATCTTGATTTTGATCTGCCTTTGAATAAGCCTCTATCATGTCTCCTTCCTCAAGTGTTGATGTTGAGGGTTGAACCTGAACCTAAAGTTGAACTTTCACCTGAGTCTTTCCTTCGCACTTCTTCAGTCAAAATCAAGTCTCGGATGTCATCATATTTCAATTTGGATTTTCCAGCTGAGTTACTCACGATTGTTCTCATACCTTCCCAACCGCTTGGAAGTGAAGCTAGCAAAATGAATGCGCGAATCTCATCATCAAACTTCAACCGCTTGGAAGTGAAGCTAGCAAAATGTATGCGCGAATCTCATCATCAAACTCAATCTTAACAGATGACAATTGATTTATGATGGTATTGGAGTTGTTGAGATGTTGTGTAACAAAGGTGCTTTCTATCATCTTTAAGTTAAACAACTTCTTCATCAAGTGCACTTTATTATCTATTGAGGGCTTCTCATACATCTCAAATAAGGCTTCCATTAATTTTGTAGTGGATTTTTCTTTTGTAACATTGTAAGCAACTCTTCTTAATAAGGATAGCCGGATAATGTTTCTTTTGTAACATTGTGAGCAACTCTTCTTAATAAGGATAGCCGAATAATGTCCAAAACCCGTCTATCAAGAATTAGTCATTCTTCTTATTGTATATTCTCAGGTTTGCTCCTCAACAAAGGAAGATGAAGTTTCTTCCTATATAGGTAGTCTTCAATTTATATTTTTCAATATCCAAAATCTGTCCTATTAAATTTTTTAATTTCAGCAGCTTTTATTTCATTTTTCATTTTTAATACTTCTCGAATTTGAATTTGCCAAATCTAACCTTACAAGTATGTTCAGAATGGCCAAAAAAGTTGGGAACGATACTGAAATCACCCATATCGAACTTAGGACGACTCAGATCTTATCAATCAAACTTTTGAATTACTAGATGGTGCAAATAAAGCCGCGTGACAGCTGAAATAGTGTCTGCAATGCACTAGATCAAAACCTAATATGCTGACGTGGCTATGATGACGTGTCAGGCACGTAAGCAATACTGACCCATAATTGATGACGTGACGGTTCCACATGGATTCCAATACGATGTCATTGCTTACGTGTACTGACGACGTGTCATGTGACATAGCTAATAACTATGTAGAATTGTTGCTAACTGGATGCTGAGCAACTTAGTTCATTGCAAGTATTCAAGCAAAGAAGGAGCGTGTAACGCGTCGGTGCGTTTCGGCAGTCCTGACGTAAGCACGTGTTGGTGTGTGCGGGCATGCAGGATGCAGTTTTTCATCGGGTTTTCACTAGTAGATTCGTCTCATCATCCCTTACATGATGGTATGTTTAAAAACATATTTTGAGAACTTTGATTTCTAGGTTCTCTGCTACTCTTCTCAGCTCTTCAATATGCCTAATTATAGACAAAGCTAGGGTCAAGAAATCATGGCAAAATATTTATCACCATTTATGCCTCCACTTTAAGATAAGTGGAGATTAGGTGTTCTCACCAAGTATATAATGGAGATGAGGCATTATTTGTCTCCATGATACAAGCATATTTGTCCAAGATCCTGGCAGTAGGTGTTGCCATGTAATAGCGTTCTGTTCTCCCACCAGCATGGATAATCTTCATGGCAGAGGAAGCAATCTCCGGCTGTCGAGCTGCTGCAGGATTTGCTGCCTTAGCGTGATCACCGCGTGCGAAAGGTGAGCATACGAAAGGTGAGAGTTTATGGACTTCGCGTAACCTGCCAGGCATCTTGGCCAAGCTTCAGCTGGGAATAAGTTGGGTAACAATGAAACTGCACCCTCCTTGTATGGTATAATTGCCTTGGAACATCCGATGGGTTCAAGAGGCAAAGGATAAGAAATTCGAGTGGAAGATAACACCAATGCAAGGATATGAAGGTGAGTCCGAGGGAGGCCATGTTATTTGTTCTCTAAGCTTTTGTTGACCTGTCTCTTATCTGGCAGTCACCGGTCCCTCTCTAAACTATCACCCAGTGCTTCACTTGGACAGGAGAAACCCCTAGACCAAAAACATCAGGATCGTTGTTGAAAAAGATGATGATATTTAACACATCCACGCATGGTTCAAAAGCCAAATTCTGAATTCCCCAGAGGCCAGCATCCTTACCACAAGCACATGGTTGCCCGACCAAGTCTCGGCCACTTTCCTCTACTGACCGTGGCAACTTTTTTGGTTGAGCACAGTTCAGCAAGAGGTGGACGCACCGCCTTCCACCAAGCATAAGGAGATCCTGTACAAGCCCACTCTACTAGATACGAGCGATAGTGCTGCTTTCACATTGAAAATAGTTTCTCCAGGTCAAGTATAATATTCTTCCCATGAAACTTCCTCCATGAAAATGGCAGTTCAAGATACATGGGGTCAATTGAAACAATAGAATGTTGTTATTTTTTTTTTCTTATACGAATTACAACAGTTCAATACATCCTTTTTCTTGTTATCAAAATTCACTTTACATGCAAGACAGCGGACGGTCGACGAGAAACAAAAAAGGGACTTGGAACGATTCTCCACCAGCCTGTCTTACCTTTCCAGAGCTCTAAAATAACCTCGACATAAGAAAGAATTGAAAAGGATTCTCACCACTCAACAGTCAAACCCTAAAAAAAAAGTTCCAACGACTTCAAAATAAAACGGGGAGAGAAAAAGACTTGAAACTATGACAAGGAAAAATGGTAAAACCACACCGCTGCAACAAGAAAAAGACAGACCTGCACATGCCTACCTCCACTAACTTAAAATGGTCAATATCAGTTACATGCGAACTGCACCTTTTATGCTCTCAATCCAAGCAATTAGATGATACTATTAGCAGATTTCCAGTCCCCTTTTCTTTTTTAAGATTTACACTCTCAAATCCAGCCAACGTTGTATCATCTTGCTGTTGACCTCCATCCAAACTTGTTGGAGTTCCCAAAAAATATCCCAAGATTGGACTTGATTCCCTCGTATACAAAAAGAATTGTTTTATCCATGTTTCAGTAGTTGCTAGGCCAGTTGATCTGTTGATGCTGGGGCTGCTGGTAAACATTGGCTGCAGGTCCTACCATATCAACAGCTCCACCCATGGCCTGAGACTGTTGCAGGAGTGGGTGAACAGCTGCTGCGGTCACTGGTTGCCCAGGGTGATAGATATTGGTAAAGGTGCCATGGGCAGCCTGAGTTGGCGCAGAAGTCACATGCTGACCTTGAGGAGGGAGGTTGTATAAGGAACTTGCTGGCAAACCAGACATGTCTCGGCCAGGAGCAGCAATCCACACAGCTGAACCCTCACTACTCTGCAGAAGCAAATACATCAGTCTCGAGAACAAAATATCATTTTATAGCAAAAACAATCAAACAAAGTACTTTGTGATAAAGGTTGGGTAATACAGGTTTGGAAACCCTGAACACACATTCTGGGACCTACAAGTATTCACATGACCAACAGGTACTCTGGTAAGAACAAGAAGCATCAACATCTTTCAAGATAGTGAGAAGCAAGATTGATCTAAACAAAGCACCTAAAATTCGATATGCTGAAACAAAAGAATGCATTGGCAGAATTTGTCATTCTGCAGGGGGCTTTTCTGAATCCAAGATGCTCTGCATTCACCATAATTTGTCATTCTGCTTAGTTTATTCAGCTGTCAATCTTAAGTCCGCTGATTTTCTTTGCCAAGTTGCTTTATATAGTGGGGTTTGGTACATTAATATCAATGAAATATCATCATTGGTTTATAAAAAAACACAAAAAAAAAGAACAAAAGAAAAAGAAAAGATCATACTCAACATTTCACTGATCCCATGCAGTCCAAATCATTATGCTGTGTATTATTATGGTCTCAAACTACTGCATTCAAATTGAAACAAAGACACCAAAAACAAAAGAGGAAAAAATATGGAGAGAATGGCAGTAGCATGTGCAGATTCAAGCAAACGAGCTAAAGGACAAATGTACAGACATATACAAGATTAAAATGCAAGCACCATGTCAATTAATCACGACATTCACCCACTCCTACAACCAAAAACAAACACTCATTCAGAAGAAACAGCTTCCACAATCACTATCACCACCGCCATCTCTGTTTCTCATAAACACCAACAGTCCTAGCAGGAGGATGAAAGAATCCTAATCAATATAGTAATTGCACAACTAGTCTGCTCAATAATTCAATAATACTATTGATTCAAGAATGAGACTACTGATTATCAAAATTAACAATAAAATTGACACCACAGCCCTCAGTGCTGCCACCATGTTTGCATGAACACCACAAATTCTACAGTCAAGACGTTAAGAATATAGAACATTTAAGAATTAATCATAGTAGACTACAGACATGGCAATTATTGACCTACCTGCTGCCCGGTAATGTAGACATTATTTTCCTTGAACTGAGATGCACCAAGATCATCACTTGTGGTTGTGTTCCCTCCTGTCACCGCAGAATTGGGATTATAACCTGTAGGAGAGGAGCCATATGGTCCATAACCACTTGGCATTCCAATGTGAGTTGCATTTACTGTGTTAGCTCCAGGTTTGTATTGCGGCAGTGCATATTTGACCCCTGCGGCTGCTGCAGATGCTGGTGCAGGATACACACTGCCAGCTTGAGGTTGCTGTGGGAATGCACCATTGCTTAAGAATTGGTGGATGCCTGGAGGAGGGACATATAAAGGAGAGAAGTAGGGGGCATATGGGATGTAGTTTTGGGGGAAATGGGATATGTGCAACCCAGTTGGTGGACGGAAGACAGGGACAGGTTGCTGAGTTGGCATGACCCCAACTGGTTGGGTCACCAGAGGAGTGGGACCTGCAGTGGAAAGAACTAAAGAATTCCCACCCTGCAAATAGAGATGTGCATCATTAGAATTCAGATACATATGAAAATATCTACAAGCACGCTTGTGTTCTCATCAAACAGAAAGAATCAGGCACTCCATATAAATAGATCTGCAGCACTAGAAGCTCATAAAATCACCTTACACTTTTTAGTTGCAAAATGTCTTATCCGTGAATGAATGTAATCACTCATAAAGAACCAGCCTTACTTGCAGATGCACAAAAGATGATTCAACAAACTGCTAGTTAACATTAGGAAACACAATGCACAATTACTATATATCACAACTTGTGGATAGGTGTGGTGCCTTCAACAGAAATGACCTGCAATTGCTATCATTGTTTTGGTCATGCTATGTCATTCCACTTATCATAAAGATCAGTTCTAGAAATGCATGGGTGTCAGTACCAAGAAAATCTCCCCCGTCATCACTCCACTAGCTATTAGTGCCACCATAATTGTCATCATTCTACTAACTATTAGTCCCACAATAATTTTCAATAATGTACCAAGGTTGATTATGTAGGAGCCAGTGAAAGCATCATTCAGAATGAAATAGCATATCAGACAGTGATTGCCCTAGGCAGCCAGAATGGCCATCCTTGTACAATATTGCCCCTTGAAATCTCTTGACTCTTCCCCAAATCTCAAGAGCAATAATACAGGGCAGCAGCATACTATCTCAAGAGCAATAATACAGGGCAGCAGCTTGCTAAGACAATAACTTGACTTTAGATGTGATACCAGGCCACAAGGTCATTAATAAAGATAATCCAAATGGGATGTGTTACCTGATTTGACCATCCAAAACAGGCAGCATGTTGACGTGATTAAAAAAAAAAAGATATCTGATGTCAAAGACCAGCATACTATAAATTGGCAATAACAGAATTTTACTGAGCCAAAAACATGCCCTAGACAAAAGCTTAGAATAACTTATGACAGTTGCTGTAACAAGTAAGAGGAGTCCTACTAAATAAGATTAACAGATTCTTGCCACTTCAAAATACTAAGAAAAAGGGTAAAGAAAAAATAAGTTGACCTTTAGCATGAGGACTACAAAATAAACACAGCCCGAATGCATTTAACATGACCTGACAACATAATAACTACACCATATTTGTGCAATTTGGGGGCAAACTGTGTGGTGAAACAGTAACAGGCAAACAATTGCATTGTACATGGTAATAACTGGTAGCAGACAAAACGGTATATGTTTAGGGTATACCCAAAGTATGCCCCAGAAAATTTTAAAGCATTTAACCAGAGGAGGAAAACTAAAACAACAAAGTTCTATTTCTCAAAGAAGAACACAATCAACAAAAACTCAAAAGGTTTTGCTTAGAAGCATAATTAAAGAGAGGATTTTATCTATTGAAACCTCTTGGGGAGACTGAGAAGTATGAGGAGGCAATACTGCAACATTTCCATTGTACTTGGATGCAACTCCAGGTGCAGGAAATGGAGAAACATGGCCATCACTATCAGCACTTGAACGATAAAATTGGGCGTAATAACTTGGAGGGTCAAATGGTTGCTGGACCTAGACGATCAAATAACCACCAGCATGTTAAAGCCAAAATAATTATCCAGACAATATCTCAAAAACTAATTCAGAAACTTGTACATGGAATCACCATCATCATAACATAACCTCCAAGTTTGGAATAACCAGAAATACTTAATTACGACTATAAGAGTGAAGCAAAATGTTCACCAAATCATCACCAGACATCAACACTTGGACCCACGAAGCAAGCAAAATAATCACAATTCAGTGTACATATCATAATGAACAAAGTTTTGGAGGCTTACCACAAAGCTAGGAAGGCGGGAAACATCACGTGCTTGAGATTCTGAGTTCTCAAATGGTGCAATCTGACTACCTAACATTGGAGGAACAAATCCAAAACTGTAGCTTGGAGAAGTATGGACCACCGAGTATTGCTGGCCTCCAGACAACAATGCAGCCTCCTGCTTGGACTCATAATCAGGCACCACATTGGATGAAACATCACCCTCAGCTGATAATTTTCCAGGGACATGTGAAGGCGACTGTGGATGATCAGGATAATTTCCCTCCTCAGCAGTCACCAGTGTATTTTGTTTGCTGAATCCAAGAATATAACAAGATGAGAGAGGAAAGAAGGGAGGGAGAGAGAGAAGAAACTGCTATGAAAGTTACAGCTTAATTTGTATGCAGCATACTCAATAAACCACAGAAGAAATACAAACAAGTAAAAAATCAAACTTGTGTTCTTTGGGGGGAAAAAATCCTTAAGTATGAGGGAAGAACCTTGTCTTTAAAAGCACGGGAACTCTTAGGACTGGCTACCAAAAAATATTAGGTAGTAAATTGGATTACTAAATGTCAATTTAATAACTAAAAACAGTAAATAAATATTTTGATACAAAGCACCACTTAACATGCATTAATCTGTTTATCATTGATGTTATTATTATAATCACTTTAAAGGTAACAAACACACTCTAGCTGGATGAATCAAGGATATACTTCTTTTCTAGAATGATTTGTCAACTGTTCAGTCAATTACTTCATTGAAAGCCTAAAAAAGATTTCCTGGTTTTATTTCATCATATATGCTACGCTATTTGCCCACCTTTCTTCTCAAATATATATATATATATAAAGCAAGAAAATGGAGAAAAAGGGACATCTTCAGCCAAAATAACATTACAGGTTATAATCCACCTCTTAGACATGACAGAAATAAAAAGGAAAGGTCCATAACCTAGGGGAACTAGGATATACTCATGATGACATTGAAACTAAACCAAAAACACTATTTGTCACGAACCTTTGAGCTTGTTCCTCCACAGATTCTTCAATAACCTGAGAAGTTTCAGACACAGGTGTGGAAATCTTATCACTCTCGGGGGGGCTAACGTGGCATGATGGCACCCCAAAACTTGCATCAAAACTTCCAAAACTCAATTTTGTTCTCTCAGATTCCGGAACATGGATGTGGTGAGGAATGATAACATTTTGACGCTGGGGAAGATGCAACTCCTCTAGCTTCTGCAGTATAGCAGTTGCTTCTTCTGAATCAAAGACACCCGATGAGGGCTGTGAATGGCCACTGGCTTCAGGTGGAATATTAGAAATGGCAGATAGACCCGCTGTTCCAGACTCCTGTGCTACATTAGGGTTTGTGGACTTTGGTTTCCACTCTTTATTAGAACCAACTGTTGAAGACAGAGGGACTATTAATTATTAAGGACCCAAGTAAGTCAGTAGACTATTACCAATAAATGTGTAAAGAATAAACAGAAGAGTGGATGCATGGAAAATCTCGTGTGTCCCTCTCTCTGTTTCTGATGTTCAGCTGCCTCACATTATGGTATCCAACAATATGTTCTCACCAAGCCAAAGAAGGCTCCTAGTTTTTTTAGAAAGTAACCACAAAAAGAACACTATGCAGAACTGTTTGGCGATGCTACATGCCAAACTAAAAAGACATGACCTCGAATGCTGACATTATTGATTTTGATTTTCAGTTGAGAATTCATATTGAACTATAATGGAAACCACTTCTATGTTACGAAAAGAAAAGGGCATGTGCCTGATATAGCAATCAATCAAGTAAAAGGAAATAAACCAGGAAGGGGCGGTAGAATAACAAAATATGGGGAAGCCTATTTATGAAGTATATTTGACAGGATTGCAGTATCATCCCTTACACAGTTCAACTTAAAATCAGCAAACTTGTACTAGAGAAAAAATATTCTCAACATTATGCCTTCAAAAAAGCTCAAACGAAGCACATGTAAGCAGGTCCAGAACAAACCTGATGCTTCAACCTTAACATCTACAGAAGATTTAATGTCACACTAGTACAAAACTTAACAATGTCAGAACAGGAATGTAACAAAAGTTATTGCAAAACCCAGTACAAATGTGTACCTTTTTGAGGGCCGATTAATTGTTGTGACCTGCTACTGTAGTTAGAGGAAGGCCGGCTGCCAGAAGAGCCACCCTGGATTGATGCAGAAGAAGGCTGGGAAGACTCGCTGAGCTGGTTCTTCCCAACTCCTTGGTTTTTGCTTGGCAGCTTCCCTTGCATAAATGGAAGGCCAATCTCGGAAGCTGTGATCAATTAATTCACAAACCATCACAACAAAGCTAAAAGTGCACAAAATATAATCAAATTATAACAAGTCCTGACCTGATTTCTCCGAAGGAATAACTGCATTTGATTCACCCGCAGTTTGATGAATCCCCACTTCACGTTTAATTGCACCCACAGTACCAGGGGGATGCAATTCATTAGAAGGTATCAGTACAGGATCTGACAATGAGAAGCAGACTGTTGATGAAGATGCTGGGGCCACAGACATGGAGGAGTTACTAGAGCTTGGCACAGACTCCTTGCATGTGTCCCCAGTTCCAAATGCAATAGTTGGGGTTTTATCAACATCAATGTGGGACGCTGCCTTTCCCACATTATTAACACCAACAGGTGATGAAGCCACTTCATGTTGATTGCTTCCTGTAGGTAAATTTGAGGCATGGATTGCACTAGAGTTTCCAGAAACTACACCAGTTGGACCATTGGCCACAACTGCAGACAAGCTGCAATAGATAATTAATGTTATTGCTCATACAATAACCTCTGGTAAACCATATCTTGAAAAGGTGAGAATTAAAAATCAAAGTCACCTTGCTGAAGCTGTAGTTTCTTTGCTTTTCTCTTCTGAGGCTGACAAAGAAGAGCCAGTGCCCTTCTCCACAGCATGGCTGATTCCATTGTCCCTTCCAGCAGCAGAATTCCTTCCACCACCAGTGTCTGACCAAGGATCGCAGCCAACAATCAGCTTTGCAGGTATAATCCAGTATTACAAATCATGCATCCAAAATCGTTAAGGGAAAAGGGGTTCGAGACTATCAATGAAATGGTATCCATAAAACTCTTAGTATAAAGTTATTTATATGGATAAACAGTTCGCATGCCTATGCAGTATTTATAAAGATGACAGCCAACAAAATAAGACATGAAAATACAGAAGCATAACCACATATTTTAAAAAGAAGGGAGCAGTCCAGCAACTTTAATCTTCAACAAGCTGTGTTTAAAAACAGTTGTTTACCATGTGATGCACGACGAGGTGAGAAGATCGCCCGACTGCCTCTACTCACCCGGCCCTGTGAACCAGACCTCCATCGAGAATCTCCAGACTCTCTGTTGTGCGCATTCTGCTTTAAAGAAGTAGAATGCTATTAGAGCTCAAAATTTGTATATGAAACACAAAAAAATTAATACATCTTTCCAAAATGCGCTTTCATGCAACCACGTGATGAAAAAGCCAACATAATCAAACAAAAATAAGTAACTTCTTTTCCGTGACATTTGTCTAAGCCCAAAACCCCTGCCACTTGAGTCTTTAATGCCTCGATATCATCTGTTCATCATTAGCCCTTTCATCAATCCCCTTGCCCTGGTCCATTATTTCTCAGAAACCCTTGCTATTAGCCCACGGAAATTGAATAGCATTGTCCCACCTTCAAAGTTTTTTTTAAAATTGCACAGCTTCCTCACATCCAATTGCGCCAGCAAAGAATATGTTTATAGATGTTCAAATACAGAAACCAAATTACATAGAGGCACCAAAAAATTATGAACTTTTAATGTCCCTGAAGCAGACAGGCATTATCTCAATTCAGTTATTGGATAAAACTCCATTAAAAACTATGTCATGTTAAGCAATATTGCATCCCGAACAACATTATTATACCAGTCTTATAAAAGTGAAAATAATTGCAGCAGATTTGCTTGCAACCATTTAGCAAGAAAGGAAGCCAGTGACAGGTAAGAGTCTGGAGAACAAATGAAGTTACCTCTTTTTTTCTGTCACGCTTCCTTTTGACTTCGTGAAATGGATCTGCAAAACCATAGACATGCTTGTAGTCTCAGTTGTAAAGGGAATAAAAAATTACAGAGAGACAATTTCAGTGTCGCGATTCATCCTCAGCTTCTTGAACACTAAGAAATAGAGTTAGTGAGCAATTGAAAACAACTTACAAGATGTAAAAATCACAGTATGGTAGGAGCCAAAACCCCATTCATAGGACCCCAATTATCGACTTCAAAGTTCACTAAAAAAGGTGCATCTAATTCTTCTCGTTAACACTTTGAAAATATAAGCAATGATTTCATTTCCACAAATCAAAACTTCAAACATGAAAGCCGAGGACAAAGCTTTCCTTCCAGGAACAAAAAGAAGTCGCCAAAAAAAAAACTACAGCAAAATCTAACTTATTAGCCCCACAAGTTCACGTAAAGTTGAAAACCAAAAACAGTAAAAACACACCACAAAAGAAAATTAAGAAAACCCCCATTTCTCATAGACCGAATTCAAAACCTAAAAAAAAAAAAATCAAGTCTTTAACGACGGATCACATCAAAAGCAGAAGAATCCACACGGTCTAAGGCATTGAGCTTGAGAACAAGAAACCCCACAAGGCAAAATGAAAAGGACAAGGAGCAGAGACCTTGAGAGAGAAGTTTTTGAGCGGTTTCATTGGGATCCATAGAGCACTCCTTGAGCATTGCATAAATCTCCTCGTCACTGTGATTGCCCGCGATCTCCTTGATGTTCTGGATCGTCTTCCTCGCGTTGCTCGGGATTGAAACCCTAACCCCACCACCGCTCATCTTCACTCTCACCAACACCAACTCCCTCTCCTTCTTATAAATACAAATATATATATGTGTAAAAATAAAAATCAAGTATGGGCTATTTTTATTAAAATAATAGATATTGAGTGTATTTATTTTTTATACGAGTAAATGGGAGGAAGCTACGAGAGCTTGTTAGGGTTTATATGATTGAGAGGTGGGGTTGGTCGGGCAGTGATTTTGGGTTTTGATCAGGAAATTTTTTTTTTTTTATTTTAAATTGATCGAAAGAGGTGAAAGGGAGAGGAAGGAGGTGAAGAAAAGAGGGAGGAGAAGAAAGGGAGGGAGCAAAATGTATGTTGTAGTGTGGCTTGGAGTGGTAGGGCTTAATGGTTTCTTACCTTTTATTACCAATTTCTTAGAAGAAACATCAATCTAGTCCCTAAACATGTGATCAAATTATCATCAAGGACTGAATTTCTTTATATTGTCCATTCTGCTCCAAAACAATGGATATTACGCAATCTAGTCCCTCGATCCTTCGTTAATCGCTTCCAAATTAAAGGGGGAATTTACAATGATATGACACTAAAGTTGTGGATGGAAACACTTAACGGATTGTACAAATTGAACAAAATAGTTAGCCATCACTGGCATTGGATTGGATAGAAGATTGTGGAGCCTTTTTACTTGCCCAATGGCATTTCATTCCTCTCTAATCCCATAAAAAAACAAAATGTACAAGGAGGTGTTATCGATGCCTTTCACACTCAGCAGTGCATTGCATATGGATAAAAGTGCTAGGGTATGTTTCTTAACTAGGAAGGAAGAGATGACCTCCCAGGCCTGGTACCGAATAACATGCTTGTTTTTTAAAATAATTTTTATTAAAAAATATATTAAAATAATTTTTTTAATTTTTTAAAAATTATTTTTAATAATAGTATATTAAAATCATCAAAAAAATATTAATTTAAAATACAAAAAATTTAAAACTCTAATTAAAATGCTGTGCTAAATTATCCTTTTTTATTTTTATTTGTGAAGTTTTTTTTTTTAGTTTTTGGGGGTTGATATTTGCAACGCTAGCTCCTTTCTAGCAAAATATATACTGTTATAACTGACAACATTCGTTATTTTTTTCATTTCTTGTCATTGAAAATCAACATTAGTGGAAAGAGATGTTGATTTTGTGGAAGTGGTTAAGAAGGTTGACTTTCTGTTTCTATTTTTTTTTTAATTTTGAACTTAAAGAGTTTATTCATTGCACTCCCAAAGAAACACTCTACGAGTGACAATGACAAGAATCACATCATTTATCAAGAAAACGATTTAAATTGTATTTTTTTAAATTTAATTTTTTTATTAAATTTAAATTTTTTGTGTTTTGAATAGTTTTGATGAGTTAATCTTTAAAATAAATTTTAAAAATAAAAAATATTATTTCGATATATTTCAACATAAAAAACACTTTAAAAAATAAGCACAACTACATCTTAAAATAAACACTAATGATACACAAACAAATCTTTATTACAAAATCTTAACACAAAAAAGCATTATTTTTATTTTTATTTTTGTAATGAAATACCAACCATTTAAATCCTTGTGACCCATGTTTAATCAATCAGAAAATGACCTATTAGTTTGAATGAATATTTAAAAATAATTTGTCTGCATATCATTTACTTATAAAAGAAGCACAATGACATCTTTCCATGCAAGTTATCTGATGTTACAGCGAAAAAGAAAGGGGGAACATCAATTCGAGAGAGGTGGTGTCGTTGGTTTTTCCAGTCTGGGGAGACATGGAAGTCATTTCACGGGATCCATTCCTGTCATGCAAAGAATGCCATGAAGAGATTTGCATGAAGAATCCATGTAACATTGCTGCAAGCTTGCTTCATGGGAAACCCACTTGCTGAGAGTCAAATTTATGCTTTTATGTATTTCATGTTTGTATTTTATGATTCCAAGGTTATGATGCAGTGGGCAGACTCTAGATGATGCTCCATGGCTTGGATGGAGGCTGCTGAGAGATATCTTGAATGGTGGTGGGTGTTATCGGACACGGTGAGAGGAGCTTGGGTGAGGAAAGGATGGATATGAGATCATTATAAATTCATCTTTGTTTATTCAAAAAAAAAACTTAATTACTCATCTTTGAATTTACATTGTGCATTACAATGATTTTTTTTTAGTTTCATATATATTACATTTTAATCATTGGTTTATTTTAATTTAGCTCTTTAACATTGCAATGATGTCGGCTTGAGTTCTGCAAGTTATTTTATTTATATATAAATGAAGATGTTGAGGAAATATTTTATTGCTTAATTTTGTATAATAAAATTTAATTTTATTAATTTGAAATGATTAAAGTTTTGAAAACTGAATTTTAAGCTTCGGCAAATATTGATCCCCTTTAATTTTCTTCCATTAAGGACTGGGTTGCATGGGTAGGGGGAATTTCATATCTTTTTTCCCCATTACTCAACTTTTTTTTATTTAATCCTTCTAGATTTGGTTTTGTTTTTTAGAAATTGATGTAATGATTTATTTTGATTGTCTAGATTTAGAAATTTCACTATCAATTCGGTTGATTTTTGGTTTGTCAAAATAAAATAAAATTTTATTGATTTAGAGTAATTAGGGCTTGAGAAACTAAATTTTTATTAGTTTAATATATTATGTGGGCAATTATTTGATTAACCATGACATTATTATATTAATGTAAATATATATTTATTATTAATAAAGACTTCTTTATCTTTAATATTTATATAAATTTATATTAATAAATTTAGAATAAAGATTAAGCCATGGTACAAAAATATTTTGCAAATAAAATTATAAAGTTATTATAATTATGAGATTCTTATTGCATCAAAACATAGTGCTCATGGTCTATACTCTCTTAAGTACTGGACATTCATTAGATTTTTTAAGATCATTGTAAATTGTGTTATTTCATTTATAAATAAAAATAGTTATTTTAATAAGCTGAGGTATAAAGAATACATATAACTTTTATACAAGTGCTTATTATAAGACATCTACAGTGAACTGAACCACATGAGAATTTTATATATAGAAATCATCTATGTTTATGGAAAAATTATGTAAATGATCTTTAGACTTGATATCACTAAGTTATTTTATATAGAGAATATTATACTTTAATCTTGTTACATGTTTTCGTAATCGAGGTAACAAAAGGACAAACATTGGGTATATCATAAACTATATGATGGTACTTGAATAATCAAGAAAGGATTCATCACCTTAGGTGAATTATAAAAAATATTATATTTGTTCTCAGATAGCATTGATTAAGAAATCCTTAGCCACTATGGGATGATATTTGAAAAAAAAATCAGATCTTATTCAAACGATCAATAACTATTATGTAGAAAATAAATATAATTTAATATGACAAACATACTTCATGCTTTAATGTTAAACCAAAACATTATTGATAAAAAGAATATTAATTACACTAAGAAACCAGTTACTTAAAGATAAAGTCAAATCACTAAAGATTTTTCTAATATTTTAGGGATTATGACACGCTATTAGATGATGCACCTGATCTTCAAATATAAATTAATTAATTTTTTTAATTAATAATAATTAATTTTTTTAATTTTTTTTAATTATAATTATAATTTATATCTGAATTAACATATTAGAAACCTAATAGGTCACACGTATTAAGAACCATTAGTCAGAAATTAAACTAAGATGATTTAATTAAGTATAATTTGATTAAAATATATTTTAAAAATTAAAGACTAAAGTATAATTAATATAGAGATTGTATTTTTAGAACTAGAAAAATAACTAAGGACTTGATTGAGTTAATTTCTAAAACTATCTTAAATTAATTTGTGGATATTATTCCGTGGCAAATTGATATTTCATCTATTTTCTATTAGTATTGATGATGAAAAGATTAATATATTCTTCCAAGTGCAGGAGTGTTAAAATAATAAATAACCCGACAAGACCGAGGTCGAATGACAAGGAGGTTAACTGTATGAATTATAAATAACCATAATACAACAACAAAAAAAGTAATAGTAATAGTAATAGTAATTGGAATAATAATAATAATAATAATAGAAGACTAAAAAGTTGATGAGAACTTTGAGATGGAAGATCAATGTGAGGATTAAACAATGATAACAATAAATATCAACGTTAGAGGATCCACTAATAGTATTTCAAACAAGTATAATATAAACTCTTATTATTCAACTCAAAACCACACACAAATGAGGTTCCAATCGGATTACAAATTGTTAACATGATTACATTAGTTATCTTATTCGAATAATATTAATACTTGTAAATGTTATCAAGCATTCATAATTATAACTTGTATTAACAACAAATCAAGTTTTTTTTATAGCACATGTGTCGGTTATACCATATGGTTTGGGTTATGAAAGTGCTAAGTATTTTTTATACTAAGGGTTATATAACATAAATCTAGATTAATCATTTAAAAAGTAAAGTATTAAAAGTGAACAAGATAACAAATATAAAATATGTTAGTATCAAATATTAAGGTCCATGCTAAGTTTATACTATATTTTTTATCATATCATTAGTGTAATGTTTTCACCTTAACATAATTAACTCAACTAAACATAATGAAAGAAAGAAACATAAATAAACAAGATAAAAGCATAAATAAGATAAAGTTAACTAAGTAAAAAAAAAAGAAAATAAAATGCATAAATAAGATATTAATAAAAGCAAAATTTAAGTATTATAGAAATATAAAGAGAGGAAGTAAGAGCATGATCTTGATCTGAAACCAAGATATTTAAATGCATGGTAAATGCCTCCTTTTATATGCCAAAATTGAGAACTATTGATTTGATGACTAATTGTTAAGTGGGTGACCACATTTTAACTTGGTGACAATCTTTATCTTCTTGTCTGCCAAAAAGGTCATTGCTAACGTCCGAATTCAAACAAACTTAAATCATGAAAGTTCTAGGAAATTATCTTAGCTTTCCAGAAGAAAAAAAATGAGGTCATTTGGATTTCTAGAATTCAAAATATAGGCTGAACACTGAACAATATCTGGGTTGTAAGAAAAATTCGAAGTTCTATGTTGTTGCTAAGATTTGGACTTCTAAACAGCAGAATTGAGTCTTGTCTTCCCATGAAAATTTTAAGTCCATATCTTGGCTTTCTATCCATATAAAAGAGACCTAAATTCAAGTTTTACAACTCTAGTTATGATTCAATTACCGAACAGTGTTCCAGTCTTGCCTTCCTCATGAAAGTTTTAAGTCTATATCTTAGCTTTCTATCCATATAAAACAGACTTAAATCCTAGTTCTACAGCTCTAGTTATGATCCAATTATCAAGCAGTGTTCTAGTTTGGACTAAACCAGCATCTCTTTTCTATGCTTCACCCTCTCCTTGTCCTTTCAATTTTAGTACTCCAACTCATCAATCAATCCTTTCATTTATATGATAGGCCTGTATTTAGGATGAACATTTACCATAAATTAAAGGTATCTTATA
>NW_011500315.1:114724-118425 GCF_000495115.2 Populus euphratica | reverse complement strand
ATCTCAGATTTAGGTCTACTTTATATGGATGGAAAGGTAAAAAATAGGTCTACAACTTTAATGGAAGTCCAAAATTAAAAAGGTCATTTTCAAGTCCAAATTGTAACAACAACGAAGAAGTCTGAATCTGTCATACAGCTCGAATACTGTTTAGTATTTGGCCCATATCTGGAGTTTTAGAAGTTTAAATGACCTTTATTTTTATTTTTTTGAAAAGATGAGATAAGTTTCTACAACTTTCATGTTTTCAAGTCCTTATAATTCTAACTTGATTTGTTGTTAACATAAGTTATAATCATGAATGCTTGACGAGATTTACAAGTATTAACATTAATCAAATAAGATAACTAATGTAATCATGCTAACAATTTATAATCTGATTAGAACCTCCTTTGTGTGTGGTTTTCAATTGAATAATAAGAGTTTATACTATACTTGTTTGACATACCATTTGGGGATCTTCTAACCTTGACATTTGTTGTTATCATTGCTTAATCATTACATTAATCTTCTATCTCAAAGTTCTCATCAACTTTTTTTCTTCTTCTTCTTCTTTATTACTACTACTACTGTTGCTGCTACTACTATTATTGTTGTTGTTATTGTTATCTATAATTTATATAATTAACCTCCCTATGGTTTGGCCTCGGTCTTGCCGGGTTATTTATTACTTCAACACTCCTGCACTTGGAAGAAGACATCAATCTTTTAGTCGTGTTAGTACTTTAATAATCAAGAAAGGATTTAACACCCTAAGTGAATTATAAAAAAGATATTCTATTTATTCTCAAATAGCATTGATTGAGAAATCCTTAGCCGCTGTAGGATGATATTTGAAAAAAGTTTCATATCTTATTCAAGCGATCAATGACTATTACGTAGAGAAGAAATATAATTTAACATAGCATACATACTTTATGCTTTAATGTTAAACTAGAATATTATTGATAAAAAGAATATTAATTACATTGAGAAACCGATTACCTAAATGTGAAGTAAAATCACTAAAGATTTTTTTAATATTTTGGGAATCATGACACTCTATAATTTTCAAATATAAATTAAAATTTTTTTAATTAAAAATAAATTAAATTTTTTAATTTATTTAATTTTATTTATTACATTTATAATTTATATATGGATCAACATATTAGAAACTTAATAGGTTATACGTATTAAGAACCATTAGTCAGAAATTAAACTGAAATGATTTAATTAAGTATGTCTTGATTAAAATATATTTTATAAATTAAAGATTAAAGTATAATTAATATAGATATTATATTTCTAGACCTAGAAAAAATAATTAGGGAGTTGATTGAATTGACTTTTAAAATTATCTTGAATTAATTTATGAATATTATTTAGTGGCAAATTGATATTTCATCTGTTTTCTAATATATTAATTGAGAAATCCTTAGATAATGTGGAATGTGATTTTAAAAAGTTTCAAATTTTATTCAAATAATCAATAAATATTATATAAAGAATAAATATAATTTAATATGGTAGATATATTTCATGCTTTAATGTTAAATTAGAACATTATTGATAAAGAAATATTAATTATGCTGATAATCAGATTACTAAAAAGTTAAATCAAACCACTAATAACTTTCTTAATATTTGAGGGACCATGAAATGTTGCTAGACGAAGCACTTGAACTTCAAATATAAATTTATCAACTGTTTAATTGATAACAAATTAAATTATTTAACTTATTTAATTCTATTTAATTATAATTATAATTTATATTTTGGCCAAAATATTAGGAACCTAATGTATTACACACATTAAGAACCATTAGTTAGAAATTAAATTGTGATAATTTAATGAAGTATGACTTGATTAAAATATATTTTAGAAGTTAAGACTGAAATATAATTAATACATGAATTATATTTCTAGACCTAGAAAAAATACAGAGAACTTCATTAAGTAAATTTCTCCTGATTATATATGGATATTATTTAGGAAGCAAATTGATATTTTATCAATTTATAATGGTTTTCATATTTCTCTATAAATAGTAAGTTATGTCTCTTATTTTATATAGTTAGCATTGTCTATTAGACAGAAAAATTATACAAACATAAAATTAGAGTTAACACTCTATGCATAACATTCATTCTCTCCTAAATAAAGATTTGAGAGATTTCTCATGAGTGATTTATGTGGATTATTGTTGGAGGTCGGACAATTAGATGACTTGTGGTTTATGACAACTTAGTCCTTAAAGAATTATTTAAAGCAAAAAAAGATCAAGTCTTCGGGTAACAAATCCCTAAACAACTCTAGATCTATTTAATAGGATCCTAAGGACTTTCAAACAATTTTATTCCATAGTTTTTATTGCGTGTATGATATTCATGAAACCTAATAATATTATACTAAAACAAATACAAGAGATTAAAATTAACAAGCATGTGAAGCTTAATCAAGATATGCAATACACGCATCAATAAGTAAGGGAAGTCACAACACTTTATTGGCACATGCAGCTTCTTTCAGTGGCTAAACAATATCTTTTGTGGCTGCATTAGTATTACGATATTTTCTTTTATCTAGGGCGACACATATCATTTGAAGATCAAAAACATGTTGCATGTAATACTTTCTTTCTTATTTTCCTCTTTTCTCTCTCTTCTCATTAGAATTTAAGTTGATCTATCATAATTCAAAGTTATCTTTTAATGTCTTGTCATTTCAAATTTGCTCTCTTTTTTTTTGCTTGTAATTTTCTTAATTTCACTTGTTAATCCAAAATTTTAAATTATCCTTTTTTTTTTAAATTTGATCATTATTTTTTATCACTATTTTTTGTTTTAGGTCTTTTTGTAAAATTGATTTTTTTTCGATTTCATCCATCAAACCAAGATTGTAAATTATCCTCTAATTTTTTTTTTCAAATTCGATCCTCGTTCTTTTAATTACTATTTTTTGTTTGGGATCCTTTTATAAAATTGATTTTTTTCAATTTCATCATTTAACATAGGGTTAGTTGGAAATTAAACTTTGTTATTTTTCCATGTTGGGTGATCCCAATCTAAAAATTAACCTGGGTCACAAATTTAAAAAGTTAACCCGAGTTGACATTAGTGTTTTTTAGGGATATTTTTCTCATTGATTTTCTATTTCATTTTCATCCTTCAACATTTGTTTTTTTTTTTATAAATTGGACTTCATGATTTTCTTTGATTTTTTTTATAAAGTTATCCTGATTTCATAACTGGGTCCAAATTTAATAAGTTAGCCCAGATTAACTCGAGTCTTTCATGGGGCTATTTTGTTTTAATAAGTTAGCCCAGATTAACTCGAGTATTTCATGAGGCTATTTTGTTTTTTAATTTAAAATCTTTTTAATTTTATCCTTAAATATTTGATTGATTTTATAATTGAGCTTTATTTTTTTTTTATTTTGTCTTCTACTAAGTTATCCTATTCACATGATCTAGATAGTAGGGTTTGGTGGCCTTAACCAGGTTTGTAGGTTTTTTTATCCTTTTTTATTAATTTTTTTTATTTCACCCTTATACATTGGTTTTTTTCCTTTGGAATTGGGCTTTATATTTTTTTTTTCTTTTTATTTGGCTTGTAGCTTCATAGCCTAATTTGCACATTTGACATGCTAACTCAAGTTGATTCGGGTAATTTTTGTTGCTGGGTTTTTTTATTTTATCATTTCACGTTGGGGTGGCTA
>NW_011500315.1:96736-112437 GCF_000495115.2 Populus euphratica | reverse complement strand
ATTATTATAAAACATGTTTTAGTTAAGGAGTTATTGATACTTCAAGTGCAAAATGATGATATAAAACCATGATAAAAACACACTTTTAAGTACTAATCAGTTGTAGAAGGTGTATCTTTCATCAATGAATGTCGGTAGCATGGCTCGTTCTTTATCAGGATTTTGAATCTTTTAATAAACATTCAAAGAGTATTTTTATTTGTTTGGAGAGGTGTGATATTGGTTGTAGAAGGTGTATCTTTTATCAATGAATGTTAGTAGCATGGTTCGTTCTCTATCGATAAAAGATGACTAAACTCATTTTCTTTCTTTATGATGTTTCATGTCTCAATATTGTTATCCTAAATTATGACATTTCATAGAGTTTCATATAAAGCTCAGGACAAATAACATGTTGATGGACTAATCCATAAAACATTGTTATGAGCTTTACAAGAAACCTACATGTTTGTATTTTATGATTCCAAGATTATGCAATCCATAAACTATAAACGTTTCATTGCTTAGATGAAAGCTATTAGGTGGTATCTTGAATGATTTTCATCAAACACATTTAAAGGTTGGACGAGAAAAAGATGAACGAGTAAATATGGGACAATTATAAATTCATTTTTATACATGTTTGAATAAGTTTATTTTAGGCATATTTAATCTGATGTAAAACAAAGATAAACTCATTGTATCAAGTATTTTTATAAATTTTTGTGTATAAATATTATAAAAACTTGGGTGTTACTAATAAACCTAAATTTAAGGGCCTAAAAACCCCCTATAAAACTTAAGCTCCCTTAGACTCAGCTAGGGGAATGACCCAACCTTCCATGGACTTGGCTAAGAAAGTGACCCATCTCTTTCGGACACAAATACATTTTGGATCATACTCTCTTCGTACTTATTAAGATTATAAAAGTTCTCTAATGATCCATCATATTTTTTTTATTGATATTAATGTTCATTATATTTTCATCCCAATTAATACATATGCTAGAGTTATTTTTTCTCATTAATATATGTCAAAGATATTTTCATTTTTAATACTATTAGGGCAATATTATACTTTAGCCATTTCTTTCCACAAAAAGACTTATGGATGATAACTAGACTATGAATCATTTAAACAAAAAGTTTGAAATCTTCATTCTCCACAAGATATTTATTTTTAGAGTATCTTTATGTATTATTATTATACTTTCTCTTGAAAAGTTACTTAATTGCAAAAAAGTCTCTAAAATCATCAAAGATGATCTTTTGCAAATATAAGACACCTGTCTTCAGTTACTTTGATTAGAAAGAATGAATCAGATTGTTATAACTAAGAGATCAACAAATTATTCAAGACAAATGCTTTGTCTCCAAGCTACTTGAATATTTTAGGATATCAATAGTTTCCATTGTAACTTTATAAAGTTTCAACTTTAGCCTTTACCTTTTACTATTAAATAAGTAACAAAAATCTCTTTTTCTTTGCATTTTTATTACCACTTCATAATGATATTTTCCTATTAAACTCTCATCTATGTTATCATATTTCGTAACAAAGCACTTAAAAACCTAAAAGAACTTTATTGAAAAGGCAAACTATTTAATGATAACAACTAACATTTAAACATTTTAAAAAACAAAAAAGTGATATTTAGATACTTGAAATTATAAAAGGTAGAATTAGAGCATTGAAGATTTCATAGGGGTATAAAATAAATAAATAAATTTTACTTGAACCCAAATTATATGTAAAGACTAATCCATTGACTCGTGTTTTATCGCTGGTTAGATTAATTTTTTTTAAACATAAAAAAAGAATTTTAAAAACATGGGGGATTTTTTTCACAATGTCATTAAACTTAGAAAACAAGTAAATCTTAGAACTAGTTGAAGTGACTTTCTATATAGCGTATGTTCCTAAATAAACTAGATTAAAGTTGACCTGATGTGAATTGGTTTATGTCATGGATTTAAAGTTAATCTAGATAACTAATAAAAACATGACTTAACTTATAAAAATAATATCAAGATAATTTTTTAAAATTAAGTATTAAGACGATAACATATTAGATGACTTCGATCATTCCACAACTTGATTTATGGAGTCAACTGAGTTTAGTAACTTTTTTTTAAACAATGTTTACTTAATTATATGATAAAAAATTGATGCTCGCAATTTCAAGCATCAAAACTAAAATAAATATTTATTTAAGATCATGATAACCATATAAAAAATAAAAAAATCACTCATGAAGTCTATTTCACAATAAATTCAATATCAAAGAATGAGAAAAAAAAAGTTTTTTAAAAATTATTAGCAATATTATTAAAAGACCAAATTGCTCATAAGATTATGATTAATCCACAATGAAGGGAAATGTAGAAGTTTTTGTGGGATAAAATAGTAAATTTACTATGTTAATCAACATAAATTAATGTTTCAGATTTATAAATTATGAAATTAAAAATTCAAGTTTAATTAAAAAATAATTTAATGTTAAATAATAAAATTAAAAAAATTCTCAAATTAAAAAACTTACCAGAACAAAACAAAAATATAATACATTTATTTTTTAATTTATTTTTATCATTATCACATTAAAACAAAAAAATCAGAGAAATTGATTTTTAGCACGACTGGCTTAGTCATGATTGAGTTAATGGGTTGGGCTCACAAAGCAGTAAAATAAGCATACAGCCCACAAAATACTACAAAAATCAGAACTTTCTCCTTCTATTACATCTGTCTTTCCGTGATCGTTTAAACCCTAAGAAAATCTCCAGCTCACTGCAATGGAGGTCTGTAAATGATGCAAGATCCCTCCCTCTCTCCCTCTCTCTCTCTGATTCATTTGGGGCCGAATCAATTGCGTTATTGGTCTTGAAAAGTCATGTATGGTATTGGTTTAGGGTTTGGGAAAGCAGTTATGTCATGTGGGACACTTGCATACAACATTGTCCCGTCATGGTGCCATGGAAACATTGAAGAGAAGAATAACGGAATTGGAGAAAATAAAGAGGTGAAAGAAGAAGTCTAAAAAAAAGACGACATTTTTGTCCAGGTTCCAGAATCCTTGTCATTTCTTGACACTGCAACTATGCCCATGATTCTCACTGTTGTTGGAACTGCACTCTTTGCAAAGCTACTCATGATGGTATGTCGTGACATTCCGATTTTGTTTGGTTTGGATTTTGTTGATTACTGAATTAAATGGATTGATTTTGTTGTCTGGTAATTAAACTCAAGTATGATGATTCACACTCGCAAGAAATGATAGAGCGCAAAATTAAGAATGCCCCAGTTGGTCAAGGCACAGTTAGGATGCTTACTCGCGAGGAATGGGAGGAGTTTAGAGAAGTGGGGCCTAGGACTCCTTTTGAATCCAAGCTTGCTCGTCCTAATGAACGCATAAGAACTGAAGAACCCGATCGCACGGTGAGGCATCCTGTTCTTTTCGTTACTACTTCATTATGTAGTCTGGCTGATAAACGCATTTCCATCACAGGGATGCCTGTAAAGATAGGGCGTGCTTTTGTTCACGTCTTTTACCCCTTAATAAGCGAATCTATAAGACGTGGTTATGGTATAATTGTGAGCTGTCGCCCATTGTTTAGCTAACGGATGTTACATCTGCCTGATTTTTTTGTCCTTGATGCTATGAACAGCAATGCAGCTTTTACAAGAGGATGTCAACAAGTTGGGTTTGGCAACATTTCTCCTTTACTAAGTTTAGATAAGTCCGACAACATCTCAGATTCAAGGTGTTTGGATTTGATATTCATACCTGTTTCAAGTTTAGTTAGGTTTAGTAATATACCTGATCTAAGGTGTTTGGAGTTAACAAATATGCTTAATTCAAGTTTATTTGGATCTCGCAACATGCCAGACTTATATTACTTTGATACGATAAACATGTTTCTTTAATAACGTGGATGCCATTCATTAGTGGAGAGAGAAAAAAAAAAAGCCAAAGAAACTTAAGATAAAAAATAAAATAAAAAATAAAAAATAAAATTCCAATTTCAATCCAAACTAAAAATCAATTTATAGCGATTTCACTGTAGCTTTTGTAATAATAAATAATAATAATAATAGCGACGTTACCCACGAGACATGTCAATATGGCACGGGGATTGTGCTTGGTTGGCCACTGCTTACTTTCTTTTTCCTTCGGTTCCTATAATCTTCCAGAGGTAGAAGCTATAGAAACACAGCAGAGTAGTATTAGTGTTCTCTTTCTTTTTGTTGAGTTTATCGAGTAGTACTTTTGGATTCAGCAGTGCTTTGAGGTTAACAAGCTTTATATCCTTGCTGCCTTCTTTATATGCTATTCTATGATCCATGATCCCATCTTGCTTGCTTCTTTTTTATTAATCCTCTTTTCTTTTGCAGTTCCTTTCTTAAATTTGAGTAAATTGCGATTCTTTTTTCAAAATTATGTGACCTATGACAGTTAGTTAATTTACTGTGAAACAACAAATGTTTACTTTGGTTCCTGATCATTAAGGAACTTGGTTTTGAGGTTGCAGTATATGGCTGCATGTTCTTTACCTTAATGCAAGTTTTGTACGCCAAGGAACATCCTTAGATCCACTGTGCTGTCTCTCCTTTATTTTAAATGGATTATATTTGGTACAAATCCTTGTAGCTCTGTTGTTTGTTTCTCATTTTCGAAAGATGGGAGATGATGGCGCTTCTAATTCTTGTCATCCATCCCAGGTGATTCTTTAAACCACCATATAAGAAGCATTGAAAATGGCTGATTCCGAGGGAAGTTTTCCGAGCTCACCTGTTCTAGATAAATTGGACTCTAATGATTACTCGTCAGTTGGGAAAGGCTATGGAACATATGGCATTGTGGTTGCTGCTGCTGCTGCTATCCTCATACCTATATTACTTTCTGCTATCTTCATGGGAAAGAAAAAGGTGAAACAGAGAGGAGTCCCGGTAGAGGTAGGCGGTGAGGCAGGTTATGCAGTTCGCAATGCCCGGCATGCTGAGCTAGTTGAAGTCCCTTGGAAAGGGGCAACGACCATGGCAGCTCTATTTGAGCAGTCTTGTAGAAAGCATTGGCCAGAACGATTTCTTGGAACAAGGAAGCTAATTAGTAAGGAATTTGTTACTGCTAGTGATGGTAGGAAGTTTGAGAAGCTGCACCTGGGTGATTATGAATGGCAGTCCTATGGACAGGTTTTTGATCGTGTTTGTAACTTTGCATCCGGGCTTATTATGTTAGGGCATAATGAGGATACTCGTGCTACAATTCTTGCTGATACTCGGGCTGAGTGGTTGATTGCCTTTCAGGTATCCTCGTGTTTGCAGTGCTTATATGTTTCCTTTTCTTTTTATCCCTGATGAATGATGGATGCACAGCCAAAACTGAATGTTGTTTTTGTTGGAGTACAGGGATGCTTTCGGCAGAACATTACTGTTGTCACTATTTATGCTTCTCTAGGTGTGGATGCTTTGATCCATTCCCTCAATGAGGTATGAGATTCTCTTCGTGCACTTGCGTTACCTGATTAGTTTATCTGTAATGTAACTAATTTGTGGCATTTAAATCATTTACTTTTTTCTCGATGAAAGTCCAGATTCTTATGGCTCTCACTTGAATTTTGAAAATGCGGACAGACTCAAGTATCTACCCTGATCTGTGATCCCAAGCAGTTGAAAACGCTAGCTGCAATAAGCTCAAAAATAACAACTATTAACAATGTCATTTACTTTGAAGATGGAGAAACTAAAAATGATTTGGGCTTATCTGCAAGCACAAGCTATTGGAAGGTTTCGTCTTTTTCTGAAGTTGAGGACCTGGGGAAGAACAGTCCTGTTCCTCCAAGCTTACCTACAAAGAATGGAATTGCTGTTGTTATGTACACAAGTGGCAGCACAGGCCAGCCAAAGGTTTGTCCAGCGCTGTAGTTTCTCACATTTTGCATCACTGATTGAACTCAATGCATCGTATATCTTGCCAATAGACCTTACTGTATAGAAGATGAATAGGAAGATCACTCTCTGTTTGCATATGTCCAAACAGAAAATAGGCTTGGGTCCAGTATTTTATTTTTCAAGACACAGAAAACAATGACATTCCAAGTGCAAGTTGTTCGTAAGAATGCAAAGGCTTAATTTTGTATATTGAGACAAGTAGGGATGTAGTAAAGAGCATTGCATTCTTATTTTCCTCTACTTTTTTCCTACTAGTACTGAATTCCAACTTCATGATTACTTCATCACTACAATTGCATGCTTTCTTTTGATCTGACCCTGCATTCTGGTTACATCCTAGGGAGTCATGATTACTCATGGCAACATTGTAGCCACTGCTGCAGCCGTTATGATGGTGATTCCAAAACTGAGAAGCGATGATGTATATTTGGCTTATTTGCCCCTAGCCCATGTTTTTGAACTGGCAGCTGAGGTACTCCATTGAATGTATTTCTTTCCTGTGCTACTTGTAACATATAACATATAAATACTAAATTTTGTGGTTGTCCAGTCTGTAATGTTGTCTGCAGGTTGTGCTATTGGCTACGGTTCGGCATTGACTTTGACAGACACTTCTAACAAAATTAAGAAAGGAACCAAGGGTGATGCATCTATATTAAATCCTACTCTCATGACGGCAGTTCCAGCCATACTTGATCGTGTCCGGGATGGTGTTCTAAAAAAGGTGCGAACTGAATCAACATTAATATCTGCACTATATATTTCTACAGTACTGGTTATTAATGCATTTGTGCAAGTTTAGAATGCCCTCATCGTTAGGTAAATAATTTCTTTAATGCCGTTTTGATTCACATCAGGTTGAGGAGAAGGGAGGGTTAGCAAAGAAGTTTTTCAACATTGGATATAAGCGCCGAATGGCAGCCATAGAAGGAAGCTGGCTTGGTACTTCGGCACTGGAGAGAATGCTGTGGAATGTCATTGCCTTCAAACAAATACGTGCCATACTTGGAGTTCGTTTGCAATTCATCCTATGTGGTGGAGCCCCTTTATCTGGGGATTTACAACGGTTCACCAACATCTGCATGGGGTAATGACATTCTCATTTACAAATACCAAGATAATTAAAGGAAGAAACTTCTATATTCATTCTGATTTTTTCTTTTGTAACTCCTTTCATTCCCTTTTCCAGTGTCATCTTTAGGAGACAGTATATTATAGTTTGATGTGCTATTCATCAGAACCTAATCAATGTTCGGTAGAAACCATCTTGTATCCTGGACACCAGGAAGTAACTTTGTTGCGCTCTAGGATCTGCTATTGTATGGTCAGATAGTGGAGATAAAAAACCTAGATACTTATTACCAGTAATCGGGAACATAAAACATGTACGTTGACATGTGGTGTTATTGAATTTTAAAATCCGTGAAATACAAGTTTGGGATGACATGCATTCACGCATGTCTGCAAACCGTGTAAGAATAAGCTCTCTACCATGCTAGATCAGTCCTTCAGTGCTTAAAATGGTTTGCTTATGTAAAATGGTATTTATAACATGCTATATTTCCACTCTCAGTGTTATCAATTTAGGTTGATATTCAGTGCACAATTATCGTCTTCAGGGCTGTAATTGGTCAAGCATATGGGTTGACAGAAACATGTGCTGGAGCTGCTTACACTGAGTGGGATGACCCATCTGTGGGCCGTGTTGGACCTCCTCTTCCATGTTGCTACCTTAAGGTATGACATCTTTCTACTTAAGGATAAAATTATTTAGTTTCACGATCTGAACCAGGCTTGGTTTTCAGAGAGAATTCTGAAAAATCTATTTAGGTTGCTGCATCTTAACTTGCACTAGCCTATACTCCAAAAAGAATTTCCATTTACAATCAACCAAAAGCTGTTATTCATGACATTAATTACCTTTTCAAGTTATGGTCAAACTGAACCTCACATTTTGTGAGCAGTTTCACCCTGATGGATGCCTTGAAATTATTGATAGGAAGAAGGATATTGTCAAACTTCAACATGGAGAATATATCTCTCTTGGAAAGGTGTTTATGAATCTTAATCTGAAAATTTGTGATTGTATTTCTAAGGTACATACATCTGCATTTATGTGCCAATAATGTTGATTTGAGCCCTGATTGCAGGTGGAGGCAGCATTAATGTCGAGTGACTATGTTGATAATATCATGGTACATGCAAATCCCTTCCACAACTATTGTGTTGCCCTAATTGTTCCATCACGTCACGTACTTGAGAAGTGGGCCCAGGAAGCTGGCATTCAGCACCAAAACTTTTCTGAACTGTGTAGTGAAGCCGATGCTGTCAGTGAGGTTGAACAATCACTTTCCAAGGTTGGTTTATTTTGCTTGCTTACTGGAGAGCCATTTGAATCTTATGATTAGTTAGAACTTTGATACACGGGAGCTCTTATTATTGCTGAATTCATTTATTTTCCAAGCTCAAACCTGAATGAATATTGGCATACCTTCTGATTTGGTGATTATGATTTGAATTATCTTTGCTTCTCTACGGGAAAGCTATTTGAAATGGTTTTGATTAGTTAAAACTGCTGAATAAACGTGTGAACTCTCTTATTGTTGTGAACTCGGTCACATTTCCAAGATGAAACATGAATGAATATTTCCATAGCTTCTGATTTTGTGACTATGCTTTGAATGACATGTTCATTTATGTCTCCCAGTCTTCTGTCGAGATGTGCTTGCCTCATCCGTCAAGATGTACCTGATGTAAATTCTTGGATGGAAATTCTTATACATTGTTTCATTATGTGACCTTTTGAATCTGTTTGAATTTGTCTTTATTTCCAATGAAAGGTTTATGGTTTTTTTATGTAAGGCAAGCACATTTGCAGTTGTTAATATATTTAGTGGAAGAAACAGAGTCCTTGCTGTAGATCTGATTGCATTCTATCTCTGCAGGTAGCAAAAGCTTTGAGGTTGGACAAGTTTGAAACTCCAGCTAAGATCAAGTTGCTGCCAGATCCATGGACACCCGAGTCTGGCTTGGTTACCGCCTCCCTCAAGATAAAGAGGGAGCAGCTGAAGTCCAAATTTAAAGATGAGCTCCAGAAACTGTACGAGTGAGATAGAAGCTCCCTTGTGCCATGGTCTTGAAATTTAAATAAATCCTCAACTGGTGTAGAACAAAATGCTCCTATTTGGATGTGTGTTATGGTCCTGGAGACCGTGGCTAATTTATCATTGGGAGGGAGGAACTTGCCTTTGCTAGCTCTAAATAATGTCAGACAGCCTTTGTAATCACTCTGTTTACAAGTTCAATGTGTAATGCCTGCTTGCTTCAGGATTGGGAGTGCTTCTTGTTGGGAACATGCACAGGATCCATGACAAAACTCTAAAAGAGCATAAATCAAGAGAGAGAGAAAAATAAAAAGAGAGGGAGTGACATAGTGGTTTTGATAAATTGTCTGCTCTGCACGATGAGGAGTACAAAGCTGACGAGAGTACTCCTCAAAACCCAATCAAGTAGCTTTTTCAAACACTGCTGTACCCTTTGTTGTTATATATATGTTACGGTTCCAGAACCTGAAGCACAAAAGAAGCCGACCTCGGCCGCAGGGCTTTTGCTTCGCTTTAATCATTTAAACCTATGCTATCAAGAGAGCTACAAATGCGAAGATTTAACCCCAATTTTTATTTTAAGATTTATACATTTTATTTTATCTTATCTTATCTTAGAGGATATTCTTTCTTACAAAGAAACAAATGACTTTTATTCTTATGGATGCAAAATATTTTTTATTTTTATAAATACATCATGTAAATACAATTTATTTATATCAAATATAAATTACATTGAAACATTATAAAAATATAAAGTAATTATAAAAAACCCTAATATTTAAAAAGTGAATTGAACAATTAAAAAAAAGCCAGTATTAATTTAAATTTAAATAAAAAAATAAAAAATAAAAATACTTGAAAAGAGGATATTAATTATCATTTTTTTTAAATAATCCACATATAAAATAAAAATAAAAAAAGAGATTGTGCACTATTAAATCCGACAAGTTAATCCTACATATCTTACCATCCATTCAAGAGCACAGCCCCCTCGGACCATAAAACCTAGACCCATGAACTTGAGTTATTTTTTTTTTCAAATAAACAAAGTGTTATTTGTTTTATTTTTTTATACTGAATGACAAGTCATCTATTATAACAGCGAGTAAATTTTTTTCAATCACCATTGGATTAATTTTGGGATCCCAAAAGCTCATTTTCAATTTATTTTCCACCTAAAACATTTAAAAACATCATAAAAGCCTTTCAAAAACCATTTGTAATAAAAAAAATATAATCTCTTTAAAAAATAAAAAATTCAAGTAAAAAAAATCTTTCGCGGCGACACCAATCTATATTTTCCAGCATTATAAGAAGGAAAAACTAACTTTATTTTTCTCTTATAAAAACCTAGCCCACTGATACAAGATTATTTTTTTTAGTGGTGGGAATGTCAATAATGGATAGCTTTCTCTTTCTCCAATATTTTTGACTACCTTTTCTCTCATATCTCAACTTTTAAGGACTGAAATGTAAAAAAAAAAAGTTTTAGATCACAAAGTGAAATGTTAAAATTTCATAGACTAAATAATAGATAAACTAGAAAGAGTAAGGAGAAAATTAAAATTTACTAAGCCAATATCAAAATGTGGGTTGTTTTGTTTGTGTTTTTAATCCTCATTCTTTCAATTTTTTTCTTAACTACTGATAAATTTTTATCTTGCAATCAATCTTCAATTCACCATTACACAATCCCAAAACACTTTGTATATTTAAAAAAATAAAAATTAAAAGACATCTCAACCTATAAAATCATGATCATATATCTTAGAAGGATGAAATTATAAATAAAAAAGTTTAAAGATTAAAATAGGAAAAAATATTGTGAACACTCTAGTTCTTTTAATATATTTGTCCTAATTATTCTTTTTGACATCGTGAGAGAAAAAAACCACCTTCATCAAACTCCCATAAACAAGTCCAGCACGTTGACCTCGAGATCACCCTGCTTGTTTGCTAGAATATCATTAACTTATAATATTCTCTCTTTTTAATATTTTATTATGACTTTCTCTTTCTTCTCTCATCTTTCAAGTACTTAAACGTAAGAAAAATAAAGTTTTAGATCAAAATATAAAATGTTAACATTTGAAAGCCTAAATAATTAGATAAACTAAAATGTAGAGGAGCAAATTAAGATTTTTCATACCAATATCAATATGGGGTCTGTTTTGTTTTGTTTGTTACTTTTAGTCCTTATTTTTTTAATTTCTCTTTTTGAGTACCAATAAATTTTTATTTTTATAAAATTGATCTTTAATTCATTATCAAAATATCCCAAACATTTTATGTATAAGAGAAAATATAAATGAAAAGACATCTCAACCTATAGAATCATAATCATATAACTTATAAGGATGAAATTGCAATTTAAAAAGTCAAAGGTCTATGATTAACCAATATGCACCCTAGATTTTTAGTATGTTCATCAATTAATGTTAATTTTAATTGCTAATATAAAAAATATTCTCTTTCATGTATGTTTTGGCTACCAATCCTTTAATTTGTCATTATGAATTTAACATAAAAGAGGAATTGACTATTGCATTTGTAATAACATAACCTTTCAAAACTAAAAGAACTAGCATAACTTTTCAAAGCATGATGATCATTAACTAGTATTTCTTTTAACATAACAAGAGTAGTTTTTGCTAACTTCTAATACTCCATTTGTAATAAAGTATTTAAGACTTAACATGTGGACAAGTTCTATCAAATGCTTATAAAAATATTCATCATTCTTTGTTAGTTCTAGCAGAAGCATGTGTTGCTCTTTATGATAATCAATTAATAAGGGATGTGAACTGGTTTAATATTACATTGGAATCAGACTCCTTGTATTTGGTGAACTAACTAAACAACTCCTTTAAAGATGATTCATGCTCATCCTTGGTGGTTGCTGTAGTTGATATAGATAACTTAACTTCTTGTTTCAATGATTTTAGTGGGAAACATTTTAAAAGAGATGGCAATGTTTTGGCCCATAAATTAGCAAATCTAGTAGAAACTAGATAGGTTCTATATGTTACTTTACAGGCCACCTTTTAATGCCTTGACGAAGTAAGATTTCATAGTATATTTTGCAAGGGTGAAGGAAAATATAAAGCAAAATAGTATAAGTTGGATCGTTTGGTGCTAATGACACCAAATAAAGCAAAGTCATAAAGTCTCATACAAAAATTTTAAACAAAAATGTATGCAAATAGAAATAAGATTTCCAAATTTTCTATGAAAAATGAGGATAGAAATGCCATTGACTTATCTATTAAATGAACATATCTATTGGATTTAAACCATTCATCCGATATTAAAAAAACCAATATAAGTTTTATGTGTGAATGTGAGAAAGTTTAAAAGGAAACTCTTTGAACTAGAAGTTGAAGTTAATAATGTTCTTAAGCTAGAAAAATCATTTAACGGATATGAGTGAAGTACATGCACTTTTAGACAAAAATAAAAAAGATAATTTTTTTTTCAAAGCACAAATATAAATGATGGTGATGGGTTGTAAAAATATTTCTTGTAACCTTGCACAACAAACAACCTAATTTTTTTAAGCATAAATGAAAGACTAACACTTATTAGATCAATAATGCAATGACATTTAGGAAATTCTTATAACATATGCTTAGTAAAAGGAAAGGACAATAATATAGGTATATAGTGTTTGATGGAACACCAAAGTGGTGATGCGCCTTGTATTGTACATAGTATAGATACATATATGGCTTAAAAGGAGTAAAATCATTTTGAAAAAATAAAAATTTAATGTCATCTTTGTTACAATTAAAACTTGAAACCATGCTATGAACTGAGTATTGATATATCTCACTATTACTCATCCAAATATTGCATATGATATTTATGTTGTTAGTTAGTTTGTTGCTTTTTTTTACTATTGTTTATTGAGTAGTAATTGTTTATATTTTATGATATTTTCAGGATGCAGTTTTTCAAAATCTTTTACTTCTATCTATCTCTTTCTTAGAGCTGCATGCATACTTTAATGCTGATTATAACAGTGACCCCACAGATCACAAGTCTGTTACTAGTTTTTATATTTTTTTACAGTTTTTCAAAATCTTTTACTTCTATCTATCTCTTTTTTAGAGTTGCGTACATACTTTGATGCTGATTATAACAGTGACCCCACATATCACAAGTTTGTTACTAGTTTTTATATTTTTTTAGGTGATTTTCTTATTTCTTGAAAGAACAAGAAACAATTTATTATTTCTCAATATTCAATCAAAGTAGAATATCATGTTATGACATCTATTATCAAAGAGATTATTTGGTTATTTTGGTTACTTGCTGACAACTAGAGTTCAGATTGCTCATAACTTGATTTTTCATGAACGAACTAAGTATATTGAGATCGATTATCATTTTACTCATCATCATCTCAAGCATGACTCCATTACTTTGCCTTTTATTTCTTTTTCTTTGTGGAACATTTAAGTACTAATCAGATTGCAGATTTCTTTACTAAATCACATTTTATTTCCTGTTTTTATTTTCTAGTTGGCATACTCTCATGCTTGTAACAATCATATTGTGAGTCATTTTACTCATCATCATCTCAAGCATGACTCCATTACTTTGATAAAACCATGATAAAAATGCACTTTTAAGTACTAATCAGATTGCAGATTTCTTTACTAAATCACATTTTATTTCCTGTTTTTATTTTCTAGTTGGCATACTCTCATGCTTGTAACAATCATATTGTGAGTTTAAGGGAACATGTTAAGAAATATATTTATTTTATTTTATTTATTAAGAGTAGAATAATATTTTTAGTTTAATCTATATATAATATTTTTATATTTAGGTTAAATGATAAATTTCAGAATAAAGTGATCTATGAAACCCTAGCCCCTTCTTTTCTCATGTTTGTATTTTTTCTTTTTTGATTTGAATTATTCAACAATCTAGAGCAAAATTAATTCGTGATTGCTAGCAATCCAAATCCATGACTAATATACAAGGCTTTTTTTTTTTTTTAATAAGGTGACCCTATTGAAAGAAAAAAAAGTGACAAATAACAATCAATCATATAAAAAAATGAATAAATGAGTGAAGTATCTTGAAAAAACATCCAAGAAAATTGATATAATGAATCAACTCAGTTTCAAAGAAATAATTTATGCACTTGTATATAACTACGATAACATGTAATATACAAAACTAAAGCATGTAGGTACAAAATCTTAGTACATATTTGTAAACCAATACAATCAATGATAGTATAAAAAATCCCATATTGTAAAACTATAAGATATGCAATATGTTTCTTTATTAGTTTAATTTTCTTACATCTACGATTGAATGGAACTTCAAAGGTTGTTGTAGTCCTTAAAAGCAAGACAAAGCTAAGAAACGGAAAAGAATGAATGATGATATAACAAACCTCTACATATACTCACCATTAGAAAATCTTATAATAGTCTCTCAAAATTCATATATTGTTATTACATGTTATTCTGAACATCTAACATAGTCACCTTTTTAATCTTTAAAAGCCTTTCTCTAGAGTAAAAAGCAATATTTTATATTTTTTAGTTGAATGTTGATAAAATTTTTATAGGTAGCCTCAACAACAATTCAAAAATAATTTTAAAAAACAAGCTTTTATGATTAGGGACATGCATAGCTAATTATGAAATCAAAATTAAATATACATGTATTTTGCTTGTAATTACTGATAATCATTGACAAATCATAACCATTTTTTTATATTTTGTATTCAAATGCTAGAAAGACTCTTATTGGCAGCATTAATAATCAACAGAAAATAATCTTAAAGAAACAAAGTCTTTTTAACACTAAACCTCCTGTGACAATAAAGATATAACCAACAAAATGAATGAAATTAAATTTTTTTTTTTTAGCTAAATAGTTTTTGACTTGACATAATCAAGGAATCAAATTTCTTCAAAAACAATTATCAATTATAATTAATAATGAAGCCCAAAACAAATAACAATAAACCAAAAACAAAACTTCAAAAAATAGAAGCTCAGATACATAATAACAATTCATTAAAAAAAATAATAAGAGGGGAAAAGATAATATAAAAAATAATAAATGTTCGTAATTTTAAGCATCAACATTAAGATCTTTTGCTTAATACCATGGTAATCATATACAAAATACAAAAAATTTACTCATAAAATTTATTTTTCAACTAATCTATTATTAAAAGATGTAACAAAAAATAATAAAATGATTTTTAATAATTATTATCAATATTATTAGTAGATCAAATTGCCCTTGTCGCATGTCAAAAAGAAATCTGCGGCGTCGGCTCCAGTAATTTTTCATCGTTATTATTTGATTTGATCTTGTTAGATTCATTAGGAGTTGCCAGTATTTAATTGAAGGTTACTAGGAAACCCGGTTGTACTGGTCTTGCCAAAGATTTGCAAGTACGGGATTATTTGATTTGATCTTGTTGGATTCATTAGGAGTTGCCAGTATTTAATTGAAGGTTACTAGGAAACCCGGTTGTACTGGTCTTGCCAAAGATTTGCAAGTACGGGATTATTTGATTTGATCTTGTTGGATTCATTAGGAGTTGCCAGTATTTAATTGAAGGTTACTAGGAAACCCGGTTGTACTGGTCTTGCCAAAGATTTGCAAGTACGGGACCGGTTGTA
>NW_011500315.1:77342-96447 GCF_000495115.2 Populus euphratica | reverse complement strand
CTTTTTTTTTTACATCCACATTACAAATTATAAAAATCCAAAGCTAAATAAAAATTACATTAAATAATTCAAAATTTACAAAACAGTCCCTTAGAAATTGCAGAGATGGCCTCCTGGACAGCATGAACAGTGCACGTGAACAGTGACGCAATAGTAGATTTTAATTATTTTTATAGGTCTGTTCTCGTTCTCCTCTTTCAGATCTGGCGGCTGTGGAAGATGAAGTCCTGGTTCGGTTGGGGGAAAAAGGAACGAGGGGCTGTCTTAAAAGTTGAAAAATGAGAGGAACTGGGGGGTGGAGACTGCAATGGCAAGAAGAGGGACGTGTGGCTGGCATCAGTTTAGGAGAAGAAACTCCCGATTCAAAACCTCAAGGCCGGGGTCTCCCTTTAAATTTTTTTTTATGGAGACGGTCGGTTGTCTCTTGGAGGAGAAGGGGCTGCTGCCGGGTTGTTTGAGGGAGAAACGACTGAGGGAAGAAACGACCGACAGAGGGGAGAAGATGATAGGTGATGGTCGGTTCTGCAAGGGTTGAGGCTCAGCTTTGGTGGCTGGAAAAGGAGAAGAATTGAAAACGGGGAAGGGGAGGCGGCTGGTGAAGAGAGGAGAAGGAAATTTAGGTTTAGGGTTTTTTTTATTTTTTATTTTTGTTAAAATTGCCTCCCTTTGTTTTGTGTTAAAAGCTGTTATTTATAGGTAAAATGTTGCATGAATTTTAAAATTGATCCCTTAATTTTATTTTTTTATAAATTTTGATTTTTTTGTATTTTTTGAAAACAAGCAATATCAACATCGACTCAATGAGGAAGACCAATGATTTTAAAAATAACACGTTAAAAGTTGAATGCGTTTCAAATATCTTTGAAAATTTAAATTCTTTTGAGATGATGTTGAAAATGCTAAAAATGATGCAAATATATTTAAAAAAAATATATTTTTTGGATTTTCATTATTTTTTCTTTTTTTTTTGAATTTTTATAAAAAATTATCAAAACATGGATAAAAATTGGAAAATAACCCAAAATTGGATTATGACAGCCCTTAAAATCACGGTTAGCACTATAAAATCAAGTTTTAACAGTGAAATTTAAGAAAAAACCCCTAGACCTAAGGCAAGTATTGTTTTGCTTTTAAGAATATTCAAGTAATTTAACTTAGTAAAAAAGATGTAAAAAATAGTAGTAATCTTGATTAATTTAAAAATAATAAATCTTTTAAATTGGTTAATATTTTATATTTATAATCCATAAAATTATACAAGTTTAATTAAAACTAATTTAATATTAAATAATAAAATTAGAAAAGAATTTTTAAAATAAAAAGAAAACGATATATAAAACATATCTTTTTTTATTTTTTTAAATTTACTTTTAACATGTATTAAAATAATTTAAAAATATAAAAAGTATTCATTTCAAATAAATTTATTTTTTAAATTTTACAGCGCTACAATTTGTTTTTTTAGCACGACAGGCTTAGTCATGATTAAGTTAATGGGCTGGGCTCGAAAGGCAGTGAAATAAGTATACAGCGCACCAAATACTACAAAAAATCAGACCTTTCTCCTTCTCTTACATCTCTCTTTCCCTGGTCATTTAAACCCTAGGAAAATCTCCAGCTCACAGCAATGGAGGTCTGTAAATGATACAAGATCCTTGTCTCTCTCTCTCCGATTCAATTGGGGCCGAGTTAATTGCGTGATTGGTCTTGAAAAGTCATGTATGGTGGTATTGGTTCAGGGTTTGGGAAAGCAGTTATGTCATGTGGGAGACACTTGTATACAAAAGTGTCCCGTGATGGTGCCACTAAAAAATTATCAAAACATGGATAAAAATTGGAAAATAACCCAAAATTGGATTATGACAGCCCTTAAAATCACGGTTAGCACTATAAAATCAAGTTTTAACAGTGAAATTTAAGAAAAAACCCCTAGACCTAAGGCAAGTATTGTTTTGCTTTTAAGAATATTCAAGTAATTTAACTTAGTAAAAAAGATGTAAAAAATAGTAGTAATCTTGATTAATTTAAAAATAATAAATCTTTTAAATTGGTTAATATTTTATATTTATAATCCATAAAATTATACAAGTTTAATTAAAACTAATTTAATATTAAATAATAAAATTAGAAAAGAATTTTTAAAATAAAAAGAAAACGATATATAAAACATATCTTTTTTTATTTTTTTAAATTTACTTTTAACATGTATTAAAATAATTTAAAAATATAAAAAGTATTCATTTCAAATAAATTTATTTTTTAAATTTTACAGCGCTACAATTTGTTTTTTTAGCACGACAGGCTTAGTCATGATTAAGTTAATGGGCTGGGCTCGAAAGGCAGTGAAATAAGTATACAGCGCACCAAATACTACAAAAAATCAGACCTTTCTCCTTCTCTTACATCTCTCTTTCCCTGGTCATTTAAACCCTAGGAAAATCTCCAGCTCACAGCAATGGAGGTCTGTAAATGATACAAGATCCTTGTCTCTCTCTCTCCGATTCAATTGGGGCCGAGTCAATTGCGTGATTGGTCTTGAAAAGTCATGTATGGTGGTATTGGTTCAGGGTTTGGGAAAGCAGTTATGTCATGTGGGAGACACTTGTATACAAAAGTGTCCCGTGATGGTGCCACGGAAACATTGAAGAGAAGAATAACGGAATTGGAGAAAGTAAGGAGGTCAAAGAAGAAGTCTAAGAAAAAAGACGACATTTTTGTCCAGGTTCCAGAATCCTTGTCATTTCTTGACACTGCAACTATGCCCATGATTCTCACTGTTGTTGGAACTGCACTCTTTGCAAAGCTACTCATGATGGTATGTCGTGACATTCCGATTTTGTTTGGTTTGGATTTTGTTGATTACTGAATTAAATGGATTGATTTTGTTGTCTGGTAATTAAACTCAAGTATGATGATTCACACTCGCAAGAAATGATAGAGCGCAAAATTAAGAATGCCCCAGTTGGTCAAGGCACAGTTAGGATGCTTACTCGCGAGGAATGGGAGGAGTTTAGAGAAGTGAGGCCTAGGACTCCCTTTGAATCCAAGCTTGCTCGTCCTAATGCACGCATAAGAACTGAAGAACCGGTGCGCATGGTGAGGCATCCTGCTCTATTCGTTAGTACTTCATTATGTAGTCTGGCTTATAAACGCATTTCCATCACAGGGATGACTGTAAAGATAGGGAGTGCATTTGTTCACATCTTTTATCCCTTAATAAGCGAATCTATAAGACGTGGTTATGGTATAATTGTGAGCTGTCACCGATTGTTTAGCTAATGGATGTTACATCTGCCTGATTTTTTTTGTCCTTGATACTATGAACAGCAATGCAGCTTTTATAAGAGGATGTCCAATATGTAGTGGTAGGACTGTTGGAAGATGCATACTTATGCTACAAAGCTTATTTTCATGCATCTTACTGTAATTAACTTGCATTCTGTCTCTTGTTTTTACCTTTTAGTTTGTTAAATTATGATTTCCATAGAGCATGCCATCACCAATCATATGTGGTATCCGAAATATTAGGGACATATGTTGCTTAGGGGTTGCCAGATTATCAGGGATACTGCACGTGCTAGGTTGTGAATGTGATGATGCCAACTGTAGTTATGGACACATGAGATTTTTGAAGGAGAATACCACAGTTTGGTTTGTTTGGATATCTAGGTGCACATCTTTGAACATCTTTGCGTAATTATTGCATCCTTTTTCTCCTGATGTTAGGAGACAGTCAATCAATAATAAATATTATTGTGACAATGCTTTCTCAGTGAATCTCATGTTGACATTGCATAACAGTATGCTCTTTCAAAATTTGATTCTTTTTGTTTGTCAATTCACTCTCAATCAAAGTTGATGCGGTGGTAGACATAATGCTCAACAGACGCGATGTAGCTCCTGGTTGCTTAACATCTAGTAATGTTATTTTCAGGTGTTTTTAACAATTGTGTGGTCTGGTTCTCTAAAAGAAAAAAAGAAAAGAAAAAGAATTGCCCGGCCTCAAACACAAAGCATTAGCAATTATTAGTTGCATATGCCTTGATTTTAATGTTGCTGCAACTTGTTATTTATCAGCAGCAAGCCAGCAATCTGGTGCTAATTATTGTCCTCACAGTTGCCATTAACATTGAACAGTAACGAACATCATTTATGTAGCCATTGCTTCTTACCCTAGAAGTGAATGTCCCGCCGTGATAGTTGATTGTTTTGACTGCTTTCTATAACATGGTTTGTTTTGAAGTTTCTCTGTTTCAGAGTCAGCCATTCATCTGTGTTGTTTCCTTGGATGATCCTCTCTTTGTTCTTGCATAGCAAGCTGAAAATTATGATTTTCGCATTCATGATACAATCGGTCAAGTAAATTGTTGTAATCTGCTAATCTGATGATTGGGAAATGCTTTCCACTTTCCTCAAACAGCTTTCTCATCTATTTTGCAAAATGACAAACAAAACGTGTTTCCCTTCTAAGGTACTTCCATGCAGATGCTAATTGTTGTGTTCGATGATTTTTCTCTTGTTATCTGCAGGACGATTTGAAGGACTGGACAATAGATGTGCTCACAGATGCCCTCACTCGTGTGGAAGAAAGTGTTAAACGCGATTCATAGTGTCTCACAGCCAACACCAACATGAAACACCCTCCTCCCCATGCATGTCTCAAATTGGGTTTAACCATACCGTGACGATTATGATGCCCAATGTATCTGATTGTACTAACATGCTTTTGCTCGAGGGCAAAGCACTGCAAATAAAATCGTATGCTATCCTTCCATTAACTGCCGAAAGTATAAATACCTCTGGACGTAGTTTTGAATCTTGTGATGGCATGTCAAGCTGGAAGTCAAATTTCTTGATCATCCAGAAGATTTACCCCTTTCTTTTAGTAGAAAAACAGGAATACATTTTTCAGGTTATTATGGATTGTGTGATGAAAACTGAGCAACTTCTGTGCTCGGTTTGCTTTGCGTGTCCGTGATCCTGAGCTAATGGTTTGCTTAATTCTGCCTAGTGTGAACATTGCCAAAATACCGAGTGCTAGCTAGTCTTATAGATGGAGCATTACATTAACATTGCATAGCAGCCTGTGGTTTTAAACCTTCCAGAAAACCAGCTCCAGAGGTCATAAATGGCTGCCTCTAGGCTTATCATGACAGGGCATCTTCATTTCCCTTCTGTTTTAGCCATCACCCATCAACTAGTAGAACCTTCCAAGCCCCCAAGTGTTTTTCTCATTACTTGATTGGATCGGAGACAGTCTCCGGAATCTCCAGTTGAGGTGTGCGCCTCCCCACCTCCCTCCCCTTCTTTCTTTGTTGCCGCCACTAATGATAAAATAAAATAATACAAATAAAAATAATAATATTGACGTCACCCGCGAGACGCGTGTCTACATGGCACGGGGATCGTGCTTGGTTAGCACGCCAGTCTCCTTTCTGGAATGCCAAGTGGAAAGAACATGTTTTACATTAAGAATAAATATTCGAGTATTTTGAGAGAACAAATTTTTATAAATGAATTTAAAATCGAAACTCAAAAAAATTAAAAGAGAAAATACACTCGTCGGACTACCAGTTCAACTACTTAAAGTAACGATCAGCAGTGGTGCAAAAGAAAAGAGAAAAGAACAGTATATATACTGGGGGGGAGGAGGAAGAGGAGTATAAAGAGAAAGAAAAAGGTGAGAGTGGGAGACAGGGTCCTGTAACTTTCCTTTCATGCACTCTCCAAGACTGCTTACTTTCTTTTTCTTTCGGTTCCTATAATCTTCCAGAGGTAAAAGCTATAGAAAGACAGCAGAGTAGTAGTGGTGTTTTCTTTCTTTTTATTGAGTTTATTGAGTAGTGCTTTTGGATTCAGCAGTGCTTTGATGTTAACAAGCCTCTTATCCTTGCTGCCTTCTTTATATGCTATTCTATGATCCATGATCCCATCTTGCTTGCTTCTTTTTTATTAATCCTCTTTTCTTTTGCAGTTCCTTTCTTAAATTTGAGTAAATTGCGATTCTTTTTTCAAAATTATGTGACCTATGACAGTTAGTTAATTTACTGTGAAACAACAAATGTTTATTGCAGTATATGGCTGCATGTTCTTTACCTTAATGCAAGTTTTGTACGCCAAGGAACATCCTTAGATCCACTGTGCTGTCTCTCCTTTATTTTAAATGTATTATATTTGGTACAAATCCTTGTAGCTCTGTTGTTTGTTTCTCATTTTCGAAAGATGGGAGATGATGGCGCTTCTAATTCTTGTCATCCATCCCAGGTGATTCTTTAAACCACCATATAAGAAGCATTGAAAATGGCTGATTCCGAGGGAAGTTTTCCGAGCTCACCTGTTCTAGATAAATTGGACTCTAATGATTACTCGTCAGTTGGGAAGGGCTATGGAACATATGGCATTGTGGGTACTGCTATCCTCATACCTATATTACTTTCTACTATCTTCATGGGAAAGAAAAAGGTGAAACAGAGAGGAGTCCCGGTAGAGGTAGGCGGTGAGGCAGGTTATGCAGTTCGCAATGCCCGGCATGCTGAGCTAGTTGAAGTCCCTTGGAAAGGGGCAACGACCATGGCAGCTCTATTTGAGCAGTCTTGTAGAAAGCATTGGCCAGAACGATTTCTTGGAACAAGGAAGCTAATTAGTAAGGAATTTGTTACTGCTAGTGATGGTAGGAAGTTTGAGAAGCTGCACCTGGGTGATTATGAATGGCAGACCTATGGACAGGTTTTTGATCGTGTTTGTAACTTTGCATCCGGGCTTATTATGTTAGGGCATAATGAGGATACTCGTGCTACAATTCTTGCTGATACTCGGGCTGAGTGGTTGATTGCCTTTCAGGTATCCTCGTGTTTGCAGTGCTTATATGTTTCCTTTTCTTTTTATCCCTGATGAATGATGGATGCACAGCCAAAACTGAATGTTGTTTTTGTTGGAGTACAGGGATGCTTTCGGCAGAACATTACTGTTGTCACTATTTATGCTTCTCTAGGTGTGGATGCTTTGATCCATTCCCTCAATGAGGTATGAGATTCTCTTCGTGCACTTGCGTTACCTGATTAGTTTATCTGTAATGTAACTAATTTGTGGCATTTAAATCATTTACTTTTTTCTCGATGAAAGTCCAGATTCTTATGGCTCTCACTTGAATTTTGAAAATGCGGACAGACTCAAGTATCTACCCTGATCTGTGATCCCAAGCAGTTGAAAACGCTAGCTGCAATAAGCTCAAAAATAACAACTATTAACAATGTCATTTACTTTGAAGATGGAGAAACTAAAAATGATTTGGGCTTATCTGCAAGCACAAGCGATTGGAAGGTTTCGTCTTTTTCTGAAGTTGAGGACCTGGGGAAGAACAGTCCTGTTCCTCCAAGCTTACCTACGAAGAATGGAATTGCTGTTGTTATGTACACAAGTGGCAGCACAGGCCAGCCAAAGGTTTGTCCGGTGCTGTAGTTTCTCACATTTTGCATCACTGATTGAACTCAATGCATGGTAAATCTTGCCAATAGACTTTACTGTAAAGAAGATGAATAGGAAGATCACTCTCTGTTTGCATATGTCCAGACAGAAACTTGGCTTGGGTCCAGTATTTATTTTTCAGGACACAGAAAACAATGAAACTCCAAGTGCAAGTTGTTAGGAAGAATGCGAAGGCTTAATTTTGTATATTGAGACAAGTAGGGATGTTGTAAAGAGCATTGCATTTCTATTTTCCTTTAGCTTTTTTCTACGATTACTGAATTCCAACTTCATTATTACTTCATCACTACAAATGCATGCTTTCTTTTGATCTGACCCTATATCCTGTTTACAACCTAGGGAGTCATGATTACTCATGGCAACATTGTAGCCACTGCTGCAGCTGTTATGACGGTGATTCCAAAACTGAGCTGCAAAGATGTATATTTGGCTTATTTGCCCCTAGCCCATGTTTTTGAACTGGCAGCTGAGGTACTCCATTAAATGTACTTCTTTCCTGTGCTACTTGTAACATATAACATATAAATACTAAATTTTGTGATTGTCCAGTCTGTAATGTTGTCTGCAGGTTGTGCTATTGGCTACGGTTCGGCATTGACTTTGACAGACACTTCTAACAAAATTAAGAAAGGAACCAAGGGTGATGCATCTATATAAAATCCTACTCTCATGACGGCAGTTCCAGCCATACTTGATCGTGTCCGGGATGGTGTTCTAAAAAAGGTGTGAACTGAATCAACATTAATATCCTACTGTACTGATTATAAATACATTTGTGTAAGTTGAGAATGCCCTCACCATCAGCTAATTAATTTCTTTAATGCCTTTTTGATTCACAACAGGTTGAGGAGAAGGGAGGGTTAGCAAAGAAGCTTTTCAACATTGGATATAAGCGCCGAATGGCAGCCATAGAAGGGAGCTGGTTTGGTGCTTCAGGATTGGAGAGAATGCTGTGGGATGTCATTGCCTTCAAACAAATACGTGCTATACTAGGAGTTCGTATGCGATTCATCTTATGTGGTGGAGCCCCTTTATCTGGGGATTCACAGCGGTTCACCAACATCTGCATGGGGTAATGACATTCTCATTTACAAATACCAAGATAATTAATGGAAGAAACTTCTATTTTCATTCTAATTTTTTCCTTTGTACTCCTTTCATTACTTCTTCCAGTGTCATCTTTGGGAGACAATATATTATAGTTGGCTGTGCTATTCATCAGAACCTAATCCATGAGAGCACAAAGCATTTCTTGTTTTTGCAATGTGAAGGACAGAAATGTCCTCTGGAGTCCGGCAGAAACCATATTGTATCCTGGACACCAGGAAGTAACTTTGTTGTGCTCTTGGATCTGCTATTGTATGGTCAGATAGTGGAGATAAAAAACCTAGATACTTATTACCAGTAATTGGGAACATAAAACATGTACGTTGACATGTGGTGTTATTGGATTTTAAAATCCATGAAATACTAGTTTGGGATGACATGCATTCATGCATATGTCTGCAAACTGTGTTAGAATAAGCTCTCTACCATGCTAGATCAGTCCTTCAGTGCTTAAAATTGTTTGCTTATGTAAAATGGTATTTTTAACGTACTATATTTCCACTCTGAGTGTTAGCAATTTAGGTTGATATTCAGTGCACAATTTTCATCTTCAGGGCTATAATTGGTCAAGGATATGGGTTGACAGAAACGTGTGCTGGAGCTGCTTTCACTGAGTGGGACGACCCATCTGTGGGCCGTGTTGGACCTCCTCTTCCATGTTGCTACGTTAAGGTATGGTGTATTTCTACAAAAGAAAAAAATTATTTAGTTTCACGATCTGAACCAGGCTTGGTTTTCAGAGAGAATTCTGAAAAATCTATTCAGGTTGCTGCATCTTAACTGGCATAGCCTATACTCCAAAAAGAATTTCCATTTACAATCAACCAAAAGCTGTTATTCATGACATTAATTACCTTTTCAAGTTATGGTCAAACTGAACCTCACATTTTGTGAAAAAAAAACATAGTTGCAGAGGCAGGGATGCTCACTTTGTAAGATTTTTGAATATTAATTTGAAGTACTCCTTTGTTTTGGTATTGCAGCTCGTTTCTTGGGAAGAAGGTGGGTATACAGTGGCCGACAAGCCAATGCCCCGGGGTGAGGTTGTAGTTGGGGGATTCAGCGTGACTGCTGGTTACTTCAACTACCAAGAAAAGAGTAACGAGGTCTACAAGGTATTCTTTAGTGTGCTTGCATGAGTGCACATGTATGTTTTCTGTATGGGTGAGAATGTGCATTTTCCTTTTGCTTTTACTCTGCTGTGTGCTCAGACATGGAAAACTGGTTCTCTTGACCTGCTATAGGTTGATGAAAGGGGCATGCGTTGGTTCTATACTGGCGACATTGGGCAGTTTCACCCTGATGGATGCCTTGAAATTATTGATAGGAAGAAGGATATCGTCAAACTTCAACATGGAGAATATATCTCTCTTGGAAAGGTTTTTATAAATCTTAATCTGAAAATTTGTGATAGTATTTCTAAGGTGCATGCATATGCTTTGATGTGCCAATAATGTTGATTTGTGCCCTGATTGCAGGTGGAGACAGCATTAACGTCGAGTGACTATGTTGATAATATCATGGTACATGCAAATCCCTTCCACAACTATTGTGTTGCCCTAATTGTTCCATCACGTCTCATACTTGAGAAGTGGGCCCAGGAAGCTGGCATCCAGTACCAAAACTTTTCTGAACTGTGTAACAAAGCCGAAGCTGTCAGTGAGGTTGAACAATCACTTTCCAAGGTTGGTTTATTTTGCTTGCTTACTGGAGAGCTATTTGAAATCTTATGATTAGTTAAAACTTTCATACATGGGAGCTCTTATTATTGCTGAATTCATTCATATTTCCAAGATGAAAATCTATTTAGGTTGCTGCATCTTAACTGGCATAGCCTATACTCCAAAAAGAATTTCCATTAACCAATATCAACCAAAAGCTATTATTCATGACATTAATTACTTTTTCAAGGTTATGGTCAGACTGAACCTCACACTTTGTGAAAAAAAACATAGTTGCAGAGGCAGGGATGCTTACTCTGTAAGATTTTAGAATATTAGTTTTAAGAACTCCTTTGTTTTGGTATTGTAGCTTGTTTCTTGGGAAGAAGGTGGGTATACAGTGGCCGACAAGCCAATGCCCTGGGGTGAGGTTGTAGTTGGGGGATTCAGCGTGACTGCTGGTTACTTCAACTACCAAGAAAAGAGTAACGAGGTCTACAAGGTATTCTTTAGTGTGCTTGCATGAGTGCACATGTATGTTTTCTGTATGGGTGAGAATGTGCATTTTCCTTTTGCTTTTACTCTGCTGTGTGCTCAGACATGGAAAACTGGTTCTCTTGACCTGCTATAGGTTGATGAAAGGGGCATGCGTTGGTTCTATACTGGCGACATTGGGCAGTTTCACCCTGATGGATGCCTTGAAATTATTGATAGGAAGAAGGATATCGTCAAACTTCAACATGGAGAATATATCTCTCTTGGAAAGGTTTTTATAAATCTTAATCTGAAAATTTGTGATAGTATTTCTAAGGTGCATGCATATGCTTTGATGTGCCAATAATGTTGATTTGTGCCCTGATTGCAGGTGGAGACAGCATTAACGTCGAGTGACTATGTTGATAATATCATGGTACATGCAAATCCCTTCCACAACTATTGTGTTGCCCTAATTGTTCCATCACGTCTCATACTTGAGAAGTGGGCCCAGGAAGCTGGCATCCAGTACCAAAACTTTCCTGAACTGTGTAACAAAGCCGAAGCTGTCAGTGAGGTTGAACAATCACTTTCCAAGGTTGGTTTATTTTGCTTGCTTACTGGAGAGCTATTTGAAATCTTATGATTAGTTAAAACTTTCATACATGGGAGCTCTTATTATTGCTGAATTCATTCATATTTCCAAGATGAAACCTGAATGAATATTGGCATACCTTCTGATTTGGTGATGATGATTTGAATTATCTTTGCTTGTCTACGGGAAAGCTATTTGAAATGGTTTTGATTAGTTAAAACTGCTGAACACAAACATGTGAACTCTCTTATTGTTGTTGAACTCGGTTCATATTTCCAAGATGAAACATGAATGAATTTTTCCATAGCTTCTGATTTTTTTTACTATGCTTTGAATTGCACGTGCACTTATGTCTCCCAGTCTTCTGGCGAGATGTGCTTGCCTCATCTATCAAGATTTACCTATGTAAATTCTTGGATGAAAATTTTTATACATTGTTTCATTATGTGACCTTTAAAGTCCACCTGAGTCTGTTTGCACTTGTCTACATATTTGGAATGAAAGGTTTATAGTTTTTTGATGTCAAGCAAGCGCATTTGCCATTGTTAATATATATAGAGGAAGAAACAGAATCCTTTCTGTAGATCTGAGGTCATTCTATCTCTGCAGGTAGCAAAAGCTTTGAGGTTGGACAAGTTTGAAACTCCAGCTAAGATCAAGTTGCTGCCAGATCCATGGACACCCGAGTCTGGTTTGGTTACTGCTGCCCTCAAGATAAAGAGGGAGCAGCTGAAGTCCAAATTTAAAGATGAGCTCCAGAAACTGTACGAGTGAGATAGAAGCTCCCTTATGCCATGGTCTTGTAACTTCCATAAATCCTCAACTGGTGTAGAACAAAATGCTCCTATTTGTATGTGTATTATGGCCCTGGAGACCGTGGCTAGTTTATCAATGGGAGGGAGGGAACTTGCCTTTGCTAGCTCTAAATCATGCCAGACAAAGTTGCCTTTTTAATTACTCTACTTACAAGTTCCATGTGAAATGCTGCTTGCTTCAGGACTGTGAGTGCTTCTTGTTGGGAACATGCGCAGGATCCATAAATCAAGAGAAAGAGAAAAATAAAAAGAGAGGGAGTAACATATTGGTTTTATAACAAGCAGCCTTTTCACACACACTGCTATACCCTTTGTTACGGTTCCAGGACCTGAAGCACAAAAGAAGCCGACCTAGGCAAGGCAGCAAGGGTCTTCGGTTCTCTTTAATCAATTAAACTGAAGCTATCAAGAGAGCTGCTAATGTGTGGATAAAGTGGATGAAACTTCTCACTAACTCTTGTTCAAATCAAGCCTCATTACATAAAATTTCCATCTTGATTTCTACTGAATCAAGTGAAACTAAAATGGTAGAAATCTTCTTCCATTTCTCTGCCAAAGCTTGAAGGGTGCTCAAGTGCCAAACCAGCCCTAACAATGCATGTTTGAACTGGGAAAATGGTTGAGGTTCCATAAATACATAAATGGACTATCAAAAGTACCAAATGTGACCTGTTTCAATATTCCAAAAGCATCACGTGAGCTGCTGAAATGTTGCTTAACAAGTCTTATATTTTATTTTATCATGATTTTTTAATTTAAAAATATAAAGATGTTGTTTATACTTAATACAATAAACTAAAAAAACACATGAACATTTAAACCAAGAAATAGTTGTTAATACTAATTAAATACTAAAATAAAAAGCTAATTTCTTTTTTAAAAAGAAAAAGATAGATGAGCGTGCAAAGAGAGAACCCAAATTTTTATTTTTAGATTTATATATTTTATTTTATTTTTATTTTTTAATCTTGGAGGATATTCTTTCTTACGAAGAACAAATGACTTATTTTTATAGATGCAAAATAATTTTTATTTTATTTTTATAAATAAATCATGTAAATATAATTTATTTATACCAAATATAAATTTAAAAATAAATTACAATAACCTTTTTGAAACATTATAAAAATATAACATAATTATAAAAAACCCTATTATTTAAAAAAGGAGAATAAAAACAATAAAAAAGGGGAGAGTATTAATTTAAATAAAAAATTAATGAAAATTAAAAATACTTATCAAAATTTTAAAAATAATCAAAATCTAAAAAAAAAAGTCCTATTGGGTCCTACAAGCTAGTCCCACATGCCTTGCCATCCACTTAAGAGTAAAAGCCTCTCTAGGTCGGGAAACCTAGACCCACGTGTATTGTCTATTTTGTTTTTTGTTTTTGATGAAGTTGATGAATTTGCTCCATTGTTTTTATACTAAATGATAGGTTATTTACTATTTCTTAACTTTTTAGCTATATAAACTAAAATGAAATCCAAGATCTATAGCTCGAGATATGACCCAATGATTGAACCAATATATCTTTTTTAAGTTTAGCCATCTCTTTGTCTTCTCAATTTCAGTAATTAAACTCATCAATTATTATTTTTTATTTATGTGACAGGCTTGCATTTTAGATGAACATTTATCATAAATTAAAGGTATCTTATATTTATTAGATATGTCAATATAAAACATGCTCTAGTTAAGGAGCTATTGATATTTCAAGTGCAAAATGATGATATAAAATTTTGATAAAAAATAGACTTTTAAATATTAATCATAAAACTAGAAGTTATGAAAAGCAAAAAATAATACCTAGGATGCACACCATGAATTTAGAGTTTTATCTCCAAACCTCCATAAACTATCAAAGCTTAAATATTGTCTTCTTGTAATTTCTACAATACTAATGACTTGAAATTTTCCAAACTTCATAAAGAATGATTTATTCTTTCTGATGATGAATGTTGCCAATGACAGCTTTCGATTACGATTTATTCCTTCCACTTGTAAAGTTATTTACAATTTTAAATTTATGTAAGTTGCAACTTAAAACCTATATCCTACTCCTTCCACAACATTTGTCCAATTTGAAACATAAGAAAATGAGCAAAAAAGGAAAACATGAAAAATACACTTAAAATAAAATTATATGTTGAAATATGGAATTATGAGATGTTCCAATATTATTATTATTATTATTATCTACTTTAGTTTATATTGAGTATATATAAATGTTAGGGTTTTTGGTTCTGTAAAAAAGTAATGGAAGTAATAAGAATTTTAGATTAAAGTTGTTGGAAATAGTGAATTTTAAACTAATGTTGATTCCTCACATTTTATAGGTTTTTTATTTTTATTTTGAAAACATTAGGAACAAGGACTTGTCATAAATAAAATCAACTAGTTGATGATTATATATTATTGATGTGCATTTGTAAGTAGTTAAAATGTTGCTAATTTTTTTTTAATTAGGAATGTTATTATTTTTTTAATCCTTTAATTTATATAATGTCAAAGAGAAAGTTATTAGTGCATCGTATAAACAGGATCGTTGCTAATTCTTCAAGTAGCACTTCTAACAACCATGAGTTGTTAAGTGCCGATCATGAAATGACATGCAATTGGGGCACATGTAGCCTCTCTCAATGCACGCTCGTTGATTGTAATAACACCTTATTGAAGGGGGATTGTTTATAGCAGGATGTATAGATTAAGAATTATATTACCTAGTGGAAGCCCAACTACTCTATCTAATTTTGTTTTCCTTTTTTGCATGATTTAAAAATAAAGAATAGTTAATATTTTTTAAAAAATAAATTTCAATTAACGAATGAATTTTCTAGGATAAGGCAACCGATGTTGTTACCAAGAGAACTTGGAAGAATCATATCACAATTAGATAACATTGAATTCAAAATGTTATATTTTTTATTCAAATGTTTAAATTTATTTTTTAATTAATTAATTGATAATTCATTTAGACCGTATAAGTTGTGTAATTTTTTATATGAGACATAAAAAAGAAATAAATAAATAAATGCTAAAGAAAGAGGTCTTCCATACTGAAGAGATATGGTAGTTTAAAGGGGTTTCAGACCTCCATATATCTTAAAAGATATATGGGTAAATATATTTAGCTCATGATTGTAAGTGTTTTATGCGGTAGTCATAATTAGGTGCAAAAAACTAGAATAGAGAGATTCATGGTTTTATTATCACGCATACTAGTAAATTTATTCTATTCATTTCCATTGTGAAGCAGATAATAAAATTCTTTTTTATTATATCTATTTTTTCTAAATTCTTGTTTTATATGAAAATGTTTAACAAATGGCAATTTTATTTTGTAAGCTACAGTTCTTAGATGTAAACAAAACTGATGGAGGCTTTTATAGAAACTCACATGCGAAATGATGATCATCGAAAAGAGGTGTAACAACTTGTGGATAGTTGAACTCAAAAGTTCATAGTATGTTAGGTTTCAACAAGTTCTTTTTCTGAAGTTATTATTTTTTTGAATTAGTTGATTTTTTTTAGGAAACATATAATACCTAGTTGTAAAAGAAATACAAGGATGATCATTCAACTCATCTAAAAATCGATTTAGATTTATGGTTAGAGGAAGGATCCTCTAGTGGAGTCAATAAAAATCAGGTTTACAGTATCTCAAACACCACAACTAAGGAGTTGCAGATGAGCTGAAGTGTTTCAACCATTGGATGCTCATAAGTGGTTTTAAGAACTTATTGTCTAAAGTTCCAAGCAATTTGAAACCAACATGTTGAAGCTCAAATGAACCATCTTCTTGTCGAGACAAAATGACGTAGTGCTAAGATGGTTGAACTCAAATGATTGTACATGGAGCTAATATCACACATAAGTGGCACATGCGGTCCACCTTATCACCCCCCGATCCCCATAAAAACTTGCCTCCTCCTCTGCCTTCTCATTTAACCCTTCTTTTATAGATGAATTGTATTTAAATTGATAGCTCTTTAAATTTGTAACAAATAATTGATTTTAATTTATATTAACTTTTTTCTACTTGTTTATTATATTTTTAAAAAATTATATTTAAACAACTTACCAACGGGGACTTACCACATAATAAGTCTACCAAAAGATTCCCGAGTACGAGAAATGTCAATGACACTATTTAATCACCAACAAGTTAATTCCATCAGTAATATGAAAATAAATCACTAATAGAATTACAAATGATCTTTTTTGTTCATCTTCACTAATTAAAATACTGATATAATGATGTTAGTAAATTGTTTTTGTTTAATATGCTTTTTTCGCATGTAAATCAATTGATCATTATATTGCCTACAAAACAAAAATAATTGATGATAAGTTTTTCATTTAACAATAACCATCTCTGATCCTATCGGTAAAAATAGTGCCAACAAAATCAGTTTTTAAAATACCAATTAAATGTTTTGTTGATAAAACATAAAATTTTGATAGTAAATTGTATTATTGCCATAACTTCTACCAATGCATTTAAGAACAAGCCATATTTTTTAATTTTATCTTTATCAACAATCGTACCATTATTATCTCTTTTTGTAACATCTATAATTTTTTTTCCTTATCTACCCCTTTTATCATATGCAAACATTTTTGCATTATAATGATGCCTTGGTGTGCACTTCTCTCTACATCTAAACCAATGCATTAGTCTTCTCTTTTAGTTCATTTTAAGTTCCAAGTTGTCATTTAAAACTAAGCATTAGCTCACCTCTTAGCCGACTAAAATATTTAGAATAGGAATTACATGTTGGCTTTCTTAAACTATATGAATGATTGTTTCTTGTCATTAGTTTTGTTCTTTCTAGCCAAGTCATTATTGAATTCTTTTTACCATTTAACTTAATTAAAGGTTTGTATCAATACTATTACTTCGAGAATCTTACATATTAGTTTTATATCCTCTTTAAGCTCATTTATAAGACTAGAAATGTAGTAAGATTATGACAATAAAGGATTCAAAGCACTCATCAAAGAATTAAGCATTTCAAATCTTTCCATATACATCTTAACACCTTTATCCAGTACAAGTTTATTGAATCCTTCCACAACATCTTCTTTATTTTCAAACATCATACAAATAGCTCTTGTGAATTCCTCCTAACTAGCATGATCTTCTCCTTTATACAAGTAACCTTGGTATCATATTTATACCGTATTAATGCACTAATGTAAAATTAATTTTAAAGAATTTCTTGTGTTTTTTTTAATCTATTCCCTTATTTTTTTTTTCTTTAAAAAGTTAGTAATCCCACCTTTAGCATGGCTATATTGTACCCTATTCTTTAAGATTCTTAATTTTTATGCCTTCTCCTCATTAATTCATTTTTTGACTAGAGATCAATCTTTTAGAAACTGTATTAGCCCTTCCTTCCCTATATATCCACTTATTGGCCTCCCATTAATGTCTTAAGTGTAGCCATTGTAGCATCCACCTATAAACTAAATCGATCATCCTTATGGTTCGTTCTTCTGCCATTTCTTAAAGTTTCTCATTCATTCATTGAGTATATTCATCCATATTCTTTCAAAGCTCTTCCGAAGCTTTGATTTTATTATTATTCACTATTGTTAACTAGTATAACCTTTCTTTTAACCATGGATTGTCTGTTCTAATACTAATTTGCTATGGATTGTCTGTTCTAATACTAATTTGTTAAGGCTTCCTTTAACACATAATTATTATGAAGAAATATGAGAAAAAAGAGAAGAATTAAAGAGAAAAGAGAAATAAATACAATTTGCATGACTGTATTTGTATTGGTTGACTTTCAAGGATTTTTTATATTGTATATTTATACAAGAATTCTACCTCCTAACTTCCTTTTGACTAATTAACTAATTATTAACAAACTTCCTAACTAACTTCTAGCATTCAATTAATTGTCTATATGCATCAATCTTTTCTAACATCCATAATTGTTGTTTTCTTCTTCTGTTAAAGTCCTTTACTACTATTGTCTTCTTCTGCTAAATTGAAACTAATTATTTTCATACTAGCACCAATTCATATAACAATAAATAAACATACATGATAATAATATATAAATAACATAGAAATTAAGGTTTATATTAGAGGAATATATATGCTGCTAAGACTACAGAGATGACTTTGAAATCTTTTTTTGTCTGTGATTAATAAAGAGTGGTTTTATCATGCAAGTAATCTGGTATCTATTCAAATATACTGATGAGTTTAGTTTATCCTTAAGTTAAAGAGTATGAAAGGGGAAAAGTTGTGTGAATGGTTGCCACAGTGATTAACCTGAGGCATGTCAATGAGTTGTACATTCCTAACTAGTCTATCATGAGTTGTATATTCCTAATTAGTTTGAAACAATTATTTAATTCTACAAGATTATAAGCCTATAATAATATTTCTAAAATAGTTTCCTAGGCTCTGTATATATAATCTTTTGTTGTTATACATATATGATAAATAAGAGAGCAATATTTTCACCAAATCTGATATGGTATCATAGCAGTCAATATTGACTATTTCTTGCCCTAATTCTATAAATTACTTCTATAACAGTAGCCATCATACAAACCCAATAACATCCTTCATAGTAGTAGCCATTATCCACATAGTTAGATTATTCACATTCCACCATACAAATCAAAAGAAATATTAATTCACTTTTCACTGTTCCCTTAGCCAACTTACTCTATTTGTTTTTTTTCTTTCTTCTCTCATCATTTATATAAACAATATCATGACTGATGATAATGGTTTAGTAAACACTAATCAATCCTTCATATCGAGAGACTCCAACACTACCATATAAAAAGTCAAGTTACAGAGTGACTGATTAGTACTTAAAAGTGTATTTTTATCAAGGTTTTGTATCATCATTTTGCACTTGAAGTATCAATAACTCCTTAACTAAAGTATGTTTTATAATAATATATCTAATAATATAAGATACCTTTAATTT
>NW_011500315.1:25150-76443 GCF_000495115.2 Populus euphratica | reverse complement strand
ACAATTAACCTCTCTATGGTTCGACCCCGGTCTTGCCGGGTTATTTATTATTTCGACACTCCTGCACTTGAGAGAAGACATCAATCTTTTCGTCGTGTCAGTGACACTTCCAACTTTTTCACAAGAATCAAACTAGATTAGAATAACTATTTTTTATGGCATTAAATTATAAAGATGAAGATAGATGGGTGAGAAAAACATGGCCAATTTTTTATGGCATTAAATTATAAAGATGAAGATAGATAGGTGAGAAAAATATGGCCATCAAACTGATGATATTTACCTAGTGTGCAGTCATAAATTTTATATTTAATAAATGGTGTACATTAGATTGCCAAATCAATAGTTGTTATTTGATGTCATACAACCTAATTAGATTAAAAGGTTTATTCATTATGACACAACAAAGCAAGTATAAGATGTAATCACACAAACCTATTCATATGGTATTGATAAAGCTAAGATTTATAACCTGCACAGAAGGTCATTCATAATGAGACAAACTGGTGCATCAGTTGTCAAATATTAATTGAGCTCACTAGGATTTTTCAAGGCTTGATCAATTAAGTCCAAGCACCATAGAGCATCAATCAAACATTGAAACTAGATAGTCAAGAGTTATTATTTGATGTCATGCAACCTAATTAAATTAAAAGGTTTATTCATTATGACATAGCAAAGCAAGTTTAGGATGCAATCAAGCAAACCTATTCAGATGGTGTTGATGAAGCTAAGATTTATAACTTGTATAGTATTTCAATCATAATAAGACAAACTAGTGCATCAGTTGTCAAATATTAATTAAGCTCACTAAGATTTTCAAGGCTTGATCCATTAAGTCCAAGCACTATAAAGCATCAATCAGAATTGAAACTAGACAAAAAAAGGTTGATCATCTCTGAGTTTATATATTTCTTGCAGGTTTCAACAATAATTTTAATCAAATCTGAGGAGAGATTTTAAGGATAGAGCCTAAGCCAGAACTTGAGGCTGTATATGCATATATTAAAAAGGAAAGTAACTGATAGAGAACCATATTTAAGCTAGTGTAACCTCTAATGCTACAGTCTTAACTACTGTTAGGTCTAAACAATCTCGACTGTATAACTATAATATCAACCCTACTCATAACTAACATCCAATGAAATGTACCAAACATGATTTAGATAATCACATAATTAAAGGTTATTATGAAATTAGTGGTTGTTTAGAAGGATAGGTTCATAAAGGACGAAGAGGGATTCAAATCGAGCCTCATTTGCATCCGTCTAGTTTTCTCAAAAGACTATATTAGAAACTCCATCAGGTACATTTGACTCAAGGCCTTGGCCACCTCATGTAACTTCTGCACATCTTCACTTACTTGTAATAGATCATGGATTATTGACACTAGTGCTACTAATCACATGACATTTAGTTTTATTGGGTTACACTCTGCCACACCTTCTAGCCAAACATATATTATCAGTGCCAATGACACCACCTCCCGAGTTATAGGAGAAGAGACCTTATCTCTCACATCCTCATTAAGTATTGATTATGTCTTAATTGTCCTTTTACTTTACTATTTTTTGTTATTCGTTCCTCAAATCATTGATTCTATACACCGTGTGTTTTTGGCCATTGTATTGTCTATTTCAAGACCTTCTCACTAAGTTCGTGATTAAATATGGTACTACAAGGGGAAAGTTACATTATCAAAACTTGACATACGACACCACTAAAAGATTGAGTCATGCACATCATGTGAGAGGATGTGGGTCTATTAAAATGAAGAAAACTTAGATATGGTATAGACAATTAGGGCATGCCTCTTTTGGTTATCTGAAACTTTTATTTCTAGATTTGTTTCCTCAATATATTAAATCAAACTTTCATTGTGAAAATTATATTTTGGTGAAAAGTCATTGTGTTTCTTACCCATTAAGGTTGAATAAAAGTTTTATGCATTTCATGATTGTCCATTCTAATGTTTAGAGACCATCACGAGTTCCCACTAGTAGTGGTTATAAATGCTTTCTAACGTTTATTGATAATTGCACATGAATGACCTGGGTTTTTCCTTTAAGATAAAAAATTAAAGTCACTGTTAAATTCAAACTATTTTATTAATATATTGCTACTTAGTTTGACAAGAAAAACTTGACGCTTTGGTCTAATAATGAAGGAGAGTATGTCAACCATGACTTGTATAATTTTTAAGTCAATATAGTGTTGTTCATCACATTACATGTGTATACACACCACAATAAAATGGTGTTGCAAAATGTAAGAATGACATCCCCTAAAAGTTGTTCATGCCTTTATTTGAGGCTTGTTTACCTCATTATTTTTAGGAGAGGCTCTTTGTTCTACTGCATACCTCATTAATAAAACATCATTTAGTACTCTTCAGTATAAAACTTCATTTCAAACATTATATCCATATTAACATGGCAAGTTTGATCCATGTGCTTGTTGATTAGTTCTTAAAAGTGTATTTTTATCAAGATTTTATATCATGATTTTTCACTTGAAGTATCAATAACTCCTTAACTAAAACATGTTTTATAATAATATATCTAATAAGTACCCACGGTGTCCCAATTTTGAGCATTTTCAGCTAATAAGTCTAAGTACTCCATTGCTTTATGAGGGTCTTTATCTTCAAAAGTTCCATTGTACATCAATTCAACTATTTGCCTATCTTTAGGTGTTAACCCTTTATAAAAATATGAAACCTATCTCTAGGCCTGCATTTAAAATGAACATTAACCAAAAATTAAAGGTATCCTATATTATTAGATATGTTATTATAAAATATGTTTTAGTTAAGGAGTTATTGATACTTCAAGTGTAAAATGATGATATAAAACCTTGGTAAAAACACACCTTTAAGTACTAATCATGTAACAAGATCAAAAGTCACTATGAACTCCAGATAATGGTACTGGTTCAGATAATTTTCCCTTTGTAACAATACCATCACCACTTATCCAAGTAGGTCTTGAATATTTACCACATGTAATTAAACATTCAAACTCCAACTCAATCATTTTACTCGAGTCAAGTAATACGTGAAATATAAGTTATCAACTACCTGCTTATACGACTAAAAAGATTCCTAGACAACAATATAACTCTAACCCTTTTGCTAATCATGTGTCCCTATATAGGCTATCTTCATCATATGCACCATTTGTATGTCAATTATCCATTATATTTATTCCAAGTAATATGTAGGAAGCTTTGAAAGATCCTAAGTGAACCTAATCAATGAATGATAAAATGGAGTCATTTCAGAAGAATTCCACTTAGGAGATGACTATCCTTCTAAAAAGGAAGAGAACTTTGGGTTGTAAATGGATATATACATTAAAATTAAGACAGATGACTCTATTAAGTTATACAAAGCAAGGTTGGTGGCGAAAGAATACACTTAGACTTATGGGATTAACTATACGGAGACCGTTACTCCTATAGCCAAGATCAACATAATTCGAGTGCTTCTCTCTCTAATAGCAAACTTAAACTGCCATTACACTAGTTTAATATCAAAAATATCTTCTTGCATAGCGACCTAGAAGAGAAAGTCTATATGGATTCCCTTTTGGGATGTAAGATGGGACCTGATAAAGGCAACATGGTCTGTAAACTAAGATAGTCTTTTTATGAATTGAAGCAATAAACTAAAGCATGGTTTGGAAAGTTTAGCAAGTCAATGAAGGGGTTTAGATACAAGCAAAGTAACTTAGATTATACCTTTTTCTTAAAACATAAGAAAGGTAAAGTCACTGCCCTTATAGTATATATTGATGACAATATGGTAGTCACAAGGAATCACCTAGAGGAAAAGGAAGCATTATAACACCACTTGGCAAGTGAGTTTAAAATGAAAGATCTTGGTACTCTAAAGTATTTCTTAGGTATCAAAGTGGCTCGTTCTGAACAAAAAATATTTTTATCACAACAGAATTTTATCCTTGACATTTTAACTAACATTAGAATGTTAGCTAGCAAACCAACAAATATGCTAATGAAGTTAAATCATCAACTTAATGAATATCCTAATCAAGTAATCACCAACAAAGAAAGATATCAACGCCTTGAGGGTAATGTGATTTATTTAGGACACACTAGACCTAAAATAGTATATGCTGTAAGTGTGATGAGTCAGTTCATGTATATACCAAGTGAAGCCTATATGGATGCAGTAAATTAAATTTTGAGATACTTGAAGTCAACTCTTGGAAAAGGATTGATGTTCTCATGACATGGTCATATAGATATCAAGGGTCATACTGATGTAGACTGGGCAAGCTTTATTACTAACAGACAATCTACATCTGGATATTTTACCTTTGTAGGAGGCCATCTAGTATTTTATAAAAGTAAAAAACAAAACGTAATGTCAAGATCAAGTGCTGAAATAGAATATCGAGGTATAACAAATTTGTTGGGGGAACTAGGTTCAAACTCAATCATGTCATGCAACTAGATTCTGATATAAAGCTATAATAGACATTACACATAATTCAGTACAACATGATAGAACTAAACATGTTGACGTTATGGACATTTCATCAATGAGAAACTTGAGACAAAGATCATTGAGGTATTTTTTATTAAATCCGAAGATTAACTTGCAAACATCTCTACTAAAACAGTCAGAGGTAGAGTATTGCACAACTCACTTAGCAAGTTGGGCATGAGCGACATATATGCTCCAACTTCAAGGGGGTCAATAAGTTGTATATTCCTAATTAGTCTAAGTTATAAGTTGTATATTTCTAATTAATTTGAGTCGATTATTTAATTTTGTAAGATTATAAACCATAATAACATTTCTAAAATAGTTTTCTAGGCTATGTATGTATAACCTTCTATTGTTATACATATACGATGAATGAAAAAGCAGAATTATTATGGGTTGAATTATGGTGGCCATGTGGATATTAGGCAAGGAGTCTACCTTATGAAACATTTACTTTTGCAGGGAATCAACCTAGACACAACTCTAGATGTATTTTCCTAATTGCTTGCCAAAAAAAAAAAAAAAGAGGTTAGAGAAGATAATCTGCAAACCATTGGTTCACCTTTTTAGTAACCCCCTCGTCGATTGGTTTTAAAAGTTTGGCTTCCATGCTGTAGGAATATCTCCTTTCATGATGCTTTTGATCATAATTTAGATTGACGTCACGATCTGGTACGGATTATTGATTTAATCTAATGAATATCTTTATTAAGAGTAAATCCACAAGTTCAGAAGCCCAAAATGCTTCTCTCGGAGCACCATCACCCTCCTTTCCACAGCTTTGCACTTATCCACTATTATCTATTGATCTGGTTTGCTAAAAGCAGGACAAAGATTGAAAACATGTTTTGAGGTGAAAAAAGTCAAAACAATAGAAAGAAGGGATTTTGTAGAAGAGGAGATGAATCCATAATGAAAAACAAAATAAAAAATTAAGAAATGAAAAATGAAATCACTGTTTGAATCCATAGTAATAGTAAAAACTCTTAGTCTACAATATAATCCTGAGCTTGTTAAAATTAATGTTAATAGTTTTTTCTTCAGTTGAATGTGTCATGTTTGAGAAATATCCTGGTTTCTTATGTAGTCTCCTGGTATTATTGAATTCAACAAAAAATATTTGCAGCAAAATGGGACACCGTAATGGTAATTGCTCACTTCTCATTTCGTGCTTTCTAAATCTTCCAACAGGTAATGAATAAATAGCCAGATGCAATAGGTAGCAGCGTGCCATTAACGGATCATTTCATTTGATCCTTAAGCCACTGGGTAAAATCTCTATTGGAGCAGTTCAGTATACGATTAGCCCAGTACTTAACAGCCATGCAAGACATGCAAAGCGGTTTCCAGAAACGAACCACATCTGTCACCAAGGAACTAGAAGCCACCTCCCTCAAGTAACAAGCCCTATGTCTTCTCATAATGAAAATATTTGCGCATGTTATCAAGGGTATAGTAGTTAGAAGCTATTTGATTGTTCATAAGTGTCTCTATGGTATTACAATACAATGAAAAAATGGTTTTAAAAAACCCAGTAAATACTTCAATTACTCGAATTTTACTCCAAGGACATGAATGCAAAGCCTGCACATCAACATCCTTTGTAATGCCTGGCCTCGACTCCTGTGTCTTTGCTGTCTTTCTGCTCGGTCAGCAAGAGAGATCCATCTCTGATTCTAAACACACTGTGAAGTTATCCAAAAAGGTTTCTGAACCCATTAAAAATCTTCAGAGCTCTCAATTCACCGCTCCTTATATCTCTCAATCTCCTCCTCAGTACCTGACGAATAAAACATTAAGAATAATATAAAAGCAACTGGCATGATAGACCATCTGTGAAATTATAAAGAGGACATGTTCGTGTCATCTGTAAGCATACAGGAATATGTAACATTTCAGAATGCTCACTGATTAGCACATTGAAAAGCGTTTCGACAAGATATCTAATTCATGGTTTGCACTTTGCAATGGCATGTTGATTGTATGCTTATAGATTACGGGGCAACTACAAATGCACAATCTCATTCTAATCCTGATCAGTCATTGATTATCAAGCATCAGATGCCATGTTGCATAACAAGAAGATCAGATAAATTTCAATTGGTTAACCATAATTTGCATCAGCCAAAAGAAAGTAAATGATACTAGCAATGCAGTGTTGGGTCAAATAAGTAGCAGGTAGATCTAAAATGAACACTTAACAGAGAAGCCATGGCCTAACTAAACGTATATGGCAAAACAAGTTAGCGACTGGATTCAGAACCTGCCATGTGAGAGTTGAAATAAAGGCTCTAACTCACCAACAATTGATGATAATAAACATGGAATGCATAACACTCAAACAAGAATTATCATGCTGCAAAAGAAAAAGGGATTATATTGTTTTACATATTGAGCACGAAATAGTATTCTGCGTTCACTGCTGCACAAGTCCACTGCTAGCTGTTTCAGGAACAATCTTCTGTTAAGTTGCTTTGGAGAAGTCACATCCAAATCCATTGATCCACTTGCCTATGATAGAAGAATAATAAACTAATGTTAAAAGTAGTAAGTAAACGAAAGAACAATGCTTCTTGCACTTGCATCCATGTAATGCCATCATTATATCAGAATTTTGATGTTAATTACAGTTATTCTGTACAGTGCATAAGCCACAATGTTAGAAATAATAACAAAAATTCTCTCACCTGCAAGAATTTGGTGTATTTTGATATGCTTGACTCGCAACTATCCAATATGAATTGCAATGCTTGTTCCTCGATATCAGGGTATGTTATATTCTTGTTGGTGGTTGTCTTATTTGATGCTGCAGCAGCCATCTGGAGTAACCGTTTAGAGTTTAGACAGAAGCACAAGTTCTAGACAAATTCCTAACTAAGAGTATAAATCTCACAAACCTCTTCGAACTGCCTGCTCATGCTTGGAGGGCTGACTGCCAGATAAGCGTATGCCATTAACTCTAATGGCCAACCAGTGACTTGTAGAGGAAAACATTGAGATCTGCTAATTGAACAGAAATATGTAATGTTACACAACAATTTAAGGATGAACAGTGATTGAAGATGATGCTGCCAGCTATCAATACTTACGCTGACAAACCGTGCTTCTTCAGAGCTTCTAACTTTTCTTTGTAATATTTATCAGATTTTTTCAGAGACAATGGCAACTCCACTGAATCACTAGGATTGGTGCCCTCACTTGGAACAAATCCATAAGATAGCAACAGCTCTCCATTAGATTTCCTTCCATATGATATGAAAACCTGCACAAAAAGGCATCCTTATTACTCCTTTATCTGCTACAGTTGGAGCTAGTAAATTGATAGTGAAGTTCATAACACCAATTTTTTTTCATCTTAGAAAACCTTCCATTACAGAGAGAAAACAGTTTGGCATGACCACCTCTTTCATTCTTACGTTCATGCCATCATCTTAGTGACAGCACTTATGTGGATAAATATATTTAATAGTTTAAATTCAGAATCTATTTTCAAAGCATTTTTTTTTCCCATGAAAACAACAAAAATAGATTTTGATTGTTGCTCTTTTCCCTTACAACTTTGTCATTTAAGAACTAGTCTTACATTATCAATGCAGTTCAGTAAACGGTTTATCTTGCAATTCTCATAGCAACTTATGACTTGAGTTTCATAACGAAAATCTCATTTACCTGCTCACCTGGCTGGTATGGTCGATCTGTTGTAAATACCACTCCCTTTGATGATTTATCATAATCCAAAAAGGTCTCCACCTAGATCATCCAATTTCAAATATGCTTATTAAAAATTGATTCTTATACTATGTAATTAGCTAATATTTCCAAGGAGAAATTTCTGATGATTAATCAGCATACCTCACAACTGTGATTCAGCATATCTGCCCAGGGAACCAAGGCAACTCTTCCATCCATCGATGGTAAACGAACCTATGTAGAAGAGATAAACCAAGTCCACACAAATCACTATTTAAACACTACTATTAAGCCTTCACATTTAAAATTCAATTGACACTACTGTGCAAGGATCTAATATGTAATTACAAGTGTTATGGAAAAGGCCTGCAAGTCATTCAATACCAATTCAGCAAAAAATGAGGTATCCTCGAGTTTTTCCACTAAAACAATTACATTGATTTTTATATTTGCAGTCTTAGTAGCTGATTCCATGAGTGATCATATCAAACACGTCAAGACTGAGCGCTGTAGCAATTTAGAGTAAAAAAGAAGACGGAAAGACAGAATGAAAGACAGAATTTCATATTTCATTTTGTTCAATTCACACATTAACTTGGAGATGATTTTACAAGACAAGCTTGGTTTCTTCAATCTCCCAGAAAAGCAATATAATGCCACCTGCTTCCAAAACATCTTTCATAGCTCCTGTATGTGGATTGGGAAACAAATTTACAGAAACAGTGTTAAATAGATTACTTACCAAGCGAGAGAAGAGAATGCCAAACGACCACTTGAAAGTCTCCATATTGAATACCTGTAAGTCATATATAACGGAAAAATCAAACAAACGGTGAGCTTTATCAACAGTATATACAGCATTCAGCAACTAATATAGCTTACAGAGGCTCTCAAATCTCGCGAAAAGACACATAAGTTAGCTCACAGTACGAAGGCAAAGGATGCCAGTGCTTGGAAAATATCATATTAGACAAAACGCCTCTTGCATACCTCTTCAGGAAATAGATGAGGATACTTGGAAAATATCCTGAGCCTTAAATCATTATATCTGCCAAGAGGGACTAACCAAGTGTTAGGGAGTCCACAGCAGATAGCATAGAAATTCGGCACATGAATAACAAAAACAGCTCACAAACAAATTAATCCATACGTTCCGGTAACATTGGTAATCCTTTCAATTGCCCGCTCTCTGATCTGTGAAGCTTCCAGATACGTATCTAGTTCCGCTCGTGTCCTGAAATGATATAGAGAGGCTATAGGGGAAGAAACTGAGAGTAGACCCTTTCGGTGTAAAAGGAAACCTCTTGAACAACTCTTTACACCAGTATATGACCTATCAAGTATCCAACATGAAAAATTTACCAGTACAAAAGAGAATAGGGCTGTCTAGGTAGGGCCGAGATGTAATTGCTCCATCTTGATGATTTCTCAAAACTTGCTTCGCTAATCAGATAGGTTGCGAGCAATGGCCAATCCGGTACAGAGTATTGTTTTAACACTTCACCTGCCTCAGGGCAGCTCCACTCCTACAAGGTAGAGCAAATTATAACCAGCTGCCACTTGCGAATGATAGCATATTTTTCTTTTATGAACAGAAGAAAAGGAAGAAGGGTTTACAGAGTCGGCAGAGATGACAAGGGATGGAGGCACGAAGAGCAGCATCTCACCCTTCCTAATATTCTTTAAAGCAACCAAACCTCTCTCTCCCACTTCCACCTTTTGTATTGCCATTTTCTGAGGAGGAAGGCCTGAGTCAGACAACCATTTCTGAAGGGCCTCAGCGTTCTCCAGAGAATCGATGTCACATCCCCATGGCACGGTCTCGGACACTTTTGCTGCTGCTTTGGTGTCACTGCTTGTTGAAATTGAGCACTGAATTGCTGGGTGCCTTTTGGGCAAGAAAGGTTGTGAGCAAGAGACTTTTTTTTGTGTCTTGTGGAGAGAATGGAGTGAAGGACGAAATGTAGTGTTGAGAATAATTCTACAAGCTTCAGCCATGTCTGTGCACAGTGTACACCAGATCGAGAGACTGAAGAGAGAAAGCACCTACCTTATCTATGCAACAAGGTAAGGTGATGAAGATAGATTCTTGGCTAAACTGTATAAATTAAGACCCCTCAATTATTGATCAATTTTTATTTCAATCCCTTTTAGTTTTTATTTTACAACCTCCTCCACCATTAAACTTTCATCATTTTAACCACTAAATCATCCCGATCTTAGAGGCAAACATTTTATTAATTAAACTCAAATCAAGCTAAATAATATTAATTTTTTTTTCATGTGAAATCTCTAAACTTTATAGTTCAGGAAGATAAAGCCAATAAGGCCGGGAGAGGGTCCAGATTCAAACCCTCTATAGTTCAGGTATTAAAATGAAAGAAAGGAAATATAGAGGTGCCAATCATAACTTTAGTACGTTTTAGGCAGAGATTCTGGCTGGCTGTGAATGGGTTTAAGCGGTCCTCCTCCCTCGTTGAAACGGTGTCATTTTGTGAGATTTGGTGGAGCTTTGGCTGCAAAAACTGCACCGTTCCCATCCCAAGCGATGTTGTGCACTTGCAATCAGATAATTACAAGAGAGCATAGCCCGAAAGAATCTGGCGAGTTTGCTTCCAGCAAAGATGGTTGCTAGCACAAATCTCATCATCTCCTGCAACTTCTCTTGTCTTCCTCTCAAGGTTAACCCGAAGCCCAAATCTTTACTCAAAACTCATTACACATCTTTTCTGTTTTCAAATACCAGTACAAGAAAAAGCTTGAATATTTCAAATTTAGTTAAACCCCAATACATTTATAACAATAAGAAGGGTGTTCATCAGACTTGTTATAGCACCTTAAACTCTGACAACAAGTCACCGGATGACCAAGTTTTAGATAAAGATGCTACGGGTGGTGGTCAAGAGGGAGGAAGGGACTGGACAACCTCAATTTTGCTATTTGTCTTCTGGGGTGGACTCATGTACTATGTTTTCAACCTCACTCCAGACCAGACTCCGGTAATTTAATAATATACTGCTAAATCTACGACAACCTCTTATTTGGTTTTTCTGTTGATTAGACTGAGTGATTGTGGCTTGTTTTAATGACTTTGTTATGTCCTTCTAGATAAGTTGAAGAGTTAAACTTAATGGAAGTTGAATTATACCTTTTGCAGTCAAGGGACATGTATTTCTTGGAGAAACTTCTCTATTTGAAGGGAGATGATGGCTTTAGGATGAATTCTGTGCTTGTGTCATTGTGGTACATCATGGGTCTTTGGCCTTTAGTTTATAGCATGCTTCTACTTCCAACTGGCAGAAGGTAAATTCCCACCCCCACCCCCCGTGCTTGCCTTTTTGTGACAGGGTCTGAATCTCTAACAAGGTTTCAGGATGTTAACGATACCACTTGGCTCTTAGGCGTAGCTTCCCATTGCCTTTCCTCTGTTTGATACTATTTACTTAAAATTCATTAAGGACAATCTTTTAAGTCACTGGGATGTTCAGAGAGACAGTCACTATTTAGTTTGACCGCATCTTTTTATTATGCCGTTGGTTTATCAAGGGAAAGCAATTGCATGAGTGTGACTTCTAATTTCTCATTATTTTGCTACAATGCATTATACATCTGGTCGCGAAAATTGCACGCTATGTATAGAGTCATGAGCTTTGAGTCTTTATGCATGCATCTGACTCTGGTTAGACTGAAAGGGAATGGCATGCTGCTGTATAAAAAATCATATAATTTTTTCTTGTAAATTTTGGGGAAGATGCTGAATCTAATGGATCCGTTTCTTGTTATGCAGCTCAAAAACCAATATTCCTCTTTGGCCATTCCTTATTCTTTCATGTTTTGGTGGTGCATATGCTCTTCTACCCTATTTTATTCTCTGGAGACCACCACCACCTCCTGTTGAAGAAAATGAGCTTGGAAGATGGCCTCTTAATTTTTTGGAATCAAAGTTGACTTCTGGAGTAAGTTTTCATTGATTGAACATCTCAACCTTCTGTTTAAAGAGTTCGAGAGGATCTTTTGAGTGCTAACTAGGTAGAATTTTAAATGCTTCCCAAATGCTGCTTAAAATTACAGTCCCATCATAAGGTGTTATCTCTCTCAAAAAGTCCTTGTACTTCATGTGCTCATGCACATTGCATTTCTACCTGTTATTCGATCACAACATAGCAATTCATGTAATGTGTTGGGCTGAGATGTTTCTTCTATCTTGTGGTATAATATAGTAAAAAACCCCGTGATGCTGTAACTATTTTCTAAGGAAATAATGGAGACAATACCAATTAACATGGACTTCATACATCTTTAGAATTGAGACAGTCAGTGTGTTGGATGGGGTCTAATTCAGCTTGTACCCTGTCAAATTATCGAGAAAACGACTAAGGTCAACTTGGGAGGTTGAAAAGGAAGTTTCTGTTGCACCTGGTTCTGCCACTTCTATTTTTCTCCCCTTGCCTTTGGTGCTTTCTTTCTTTAGGGAAAAAGGTGATGTCACCATAGCCAATTTAGTTGTATTCATGAGATATTCTTCATTAAACAAGCACTTTATGTTTAACATCAATTATGATAAGCTTGATTCTCGCCCTTTTCTTGTCCATTATATGTTCATCTTTCTTTAATTTCCTATAGTAGCAAGTGACTGGAATCTATTTAACTTTCTTTCTTGTGTTAAGGAAATGCAATTTAACTCTATTATTCTTCAGATATTACTGGCTGCAGGGCTGACTATAATCGTCAATGCAGCTTTAAATGGTGGTGAATGGAAGGAGTTCTACCAGTATTTCAGGGAAAGCAAATTCGTAAGTGTGTTTTGTGTTTGATTTTGTGCATACTTGATATCAGTTAAGGCTAAAACCGATGCAGAGCTGACAATTAGCATACTGGTTCGTTTATGTACTGTATTGTTACCGTGGTTGTATTAGTCAAAATTGATGCTAACTTACCTTCATCACCTCACTCGCAGATCCACATCACATGCCTTGATTTTACTCTATTATCTGCTTTTGGCCCCTTTTGGGTTTACAACGATATGACTGCCAGGAAGTGGTGAGAGCTTATATAAATAATGATACCCTAAACCTTTTATTGCTTTCAAATCTTTTTAAGGCGAGATTAGCTAAGCACGATTAATTGCTCTGTCTTACAGGTATGACAAAGGTTCATGGCTTCTTCTCATATCACTGGTTCCATTCTTGGGTCCTGCATTGTATCTAGTCCTACGGCCATCACTCTCAGAAATGCCTGTTTCACAGAGCCCAACTTCATCTGAAGAGCAGTAGCACTGGAGTTTTTAAATTTTCGTCCATATCTACTAGGAAGGCAAAGCTTGTAACACCAATAATAAGAATTTAGTTGTATGAAGCACAGTTGGGAATCTGTATTGCAGAAATTGGTGGGAAGTTAGCAGTCGGATTGTTGCAAGCAGATTAAAGTAACAGATTGAATGAATACATAAAGGATCAATTTACAATTTTTTTTTTTCTGGAAGAAATGTTTTTGTAATTTGCTTCTGTTTGTTTTGTAATCAATAGGAACTCCCTCGTTGACCATTACGTTGCTTTGATGGATATATTGATTATCAACTATAAGAAAAGGCCTGCAACGCGGATGAAGCGATCAAAATTTAGATTTTCAAACAAGAGGTGAAAATGTTGCCAATTATCTTTATCATGCAGGAGATTTTGCAAGGGAAGAACCACTGCTGATACTCTTTCTCTGGAGAGCCATTTCCTTCCATCATCTGTAAGATAATAAGCGTCTAGACGGGGGTAGTAAGTAGCCAAAAAAAAACAGCTTGCGCATGGCGCAAGAGTACTAGACCAAAGCTGCATGGTTTTAGTAACGCCAGGACAGCAGCCACGATATGTATGTTGCACAGATGGATTTAGACAAGTTTGCATGATACTGCCACGTACATGTTCCTGAGGAAAAATGAAGAAGAAAAAGATGTTATCCCTAATGCCATCAACTGTTCTTAAATTGCTTGTAGCTCCTTTGAGGTGGGAAAGCAACAACCGTGTAAAATATAATTATCTAGTCATGGGATGAAATTAAGTCATTCTCTAAATGCTTTGACCTTTTCTTCAAACTGTTCATTCATTTTTATCTTTATGTCATACATTTTTTGAAGGAGTTTATGAAAAGTATAAAGATCAAGCATGTGGATCGATTTTATTATGTTCGAACCATTTAATAAGCATTATTTTATGGATGTTCGGTCGCTTAAAGAACAACTTAAATGAGACTGCTCGAAAAGATAATATGGTTTTATAATGGCATGTATACTTGTAGATAGATATGTTCAATATGAGGAAATTGAAAAAATCGTCATACTGCTTTATAAAAGCGAATAAATCTATAGTTTAGATAGGCCTGAATCTCATCATTTTACTCTTTCTCTATGCCGTTTTGCTTCTATCAGATCCTTCGCTAAAATATTTGAAAATATATTTTATAAGCATTGATTGACAATATATTTTTATGTTTATAGTGCTCGGTATCCAAGTAGAAGGACATAGCTATAATCAAACTTGATGTTCTCCTATACAGTATATTTTGTAGGATCATTACATTGTTTATAGTAGATGAAACCATGCTGATCATCAAAGATTGTATCGAATTTGAGCTTTACTGGAAGATGTTTCGAGCAATGCATTTGCTTTATGCATGTTGATGTTGCAGGGAGTTGGGAGGGCATAGGGGAAATGAACTTAACCACTTTAGCAACATAGTGAAAACTTAGGATATCGTTTAGAAGAGGCTGAAAGACGTTCATGAATCCAGGAAGGAGCTCTGCAATACTAGCTCGCATGCAAAAACCTTGTCTCTAAAATCAAGATAGGCCCTGTGGGGCTGGCCCGAAAGCTTGTGTTTTCTTTTTATAAGATGCATAACTTGATGTTGGTGATTGAAAATGCAATGATTGGGAACGATATATCAAGCTATAACAAGGTTGAGGGGCACAGGCTATCAGCTAGCAAAAGGCTCTTGTACTGAAAGCTGGGAGAGAGCGAGGCATGCATGGCGCCCTGCTATAAACGCAGGGTGAATATTGAGAAAGAAGTACCTGAGGTTGAAGGCTCTGGAACTATATATTATGATTATAAAATCATTTGAATGATTATTGCTGTAAGAATCTCCAATGTTCATGTTATCAAAAGACCATGTTGTTGAAGTTTGATGAACACATTTGGCTGAGTTATTCTTGATATTAGGATATTAAAATAATTTAAAAATATTTAAAAATATTAATTTAAAATAAAAATATAATAATTTTTTAAAAAAATATTTTTAAAACATAAAAATACAGCACGTGTGTCTGGCAAAACTTGAGTTCGAAGGATAATCAGCAGCATGCATGCATGCCATGACTTCATTAATTGGCCATTGACAAAAGAAAATAATCTAAAATTATAGCAAACATAAGAATGAAAATTTACCTGTTTTGTTTTTATAACATAATGTATGGTGGGTCAAAAATTGGGAGAATTTACACCTAGGGGACTCTAAAAAAGTGATAATAAATGTGGTCGGTAATTTTTTAATAATTAATAAAATTATAATTTGAATAGGAAAATATAAATGCTTATATGGCTTGTTACTATTTTATTATTATTTCTACTCATTTTATATTTTATTAATTTTTTAAAGTAATAATTAAGATTAATAAGAAGAGGGAAACTATATTTCCTATGATAAAGATTAAAAAAACCATATATATAAAATATTTGCTCTGAAAAATATATAATATTTACTCGCAAAGCGGGAATAATAATCGGTTAAATTCATGGACCTTCTTGTTATCTTTTTCTTTTTAATTTTTTTTTTAATTATTGAAAATTATGTATGATAAAAAAATTATAGAATGTAATACTTGTTCCATGAAAAAAAAATGATTTTTAATTAATATAAATATTTATAACATATTTTAATTAGTTTAATAAATTTTAAAATTAATAACTATATAAATTTTTAATTATTCTGAAATAATTCAAAGTCATAATTATGTCAAGCCAAAGCCCCAGAAAAGGTAATTAACCCAATAGTCAATGGTAGATGTCCTTCCTTGTCAAGCAAAGCATAATCCATGTGAGAAATGTGGATTGGACGACAGTCCGTCTGTGCATACATTCACCAAATGACATCTCCCTCCCTCCCCTCTTGTTTTTAAGCTTCAAAAACAAATCACCAGCCCACCCAAAGCCAAGCCAAGCCAAGCCAGGCCATCCAGTCCGGTACCTTTTCAGTTTCAAAAGAATTGCAGAGAGAGAGAAGAAATGGCGGGGTTGATTCCTTTGAGATCAACAAGGGTTCCTTTCCTTACCAAACCCAAACCTTCTCCTCTCCATCACGGACCCAAGAACTTCTCCATGAACCCGAACTCGGGTGCCGGGAATGGGTTTTCCGTTACCTCCATTAAAGCTCAACAGGTTTGTTTGTTATGTGGATTGATTAGTTTTCTGAATTGTTATTGTTATTAATTGATTTATTTACAAATGATTTGCAGGCTGATGTGTCAACAGTGAACAAGGAAGATGAGCTAAAAGCGAAGGAATGGGAAGTGAGTGTGCTGCAAGAAGAGGTAGCTGCTAGCCAAGGTATAAGAATCAGAAGAAAGCCACCCACTGGCCCACCTGTGCACTATGTGGGACCCTTTGAATTTCGGATTCAGAATGAAGGCAACACTCCTCGTAACATCCTTGAGGAAATTGTTTGGAACAAGGATGTGGAAGTTTCTCAAGTAAGTAATAATCACTTCATTTTGTTAATTTTTGATTTGTTATTTTTTTTTTGTTAGTGAATATATGAATTATGGTGGATACTGTTTTCAGATGAAACAGAGAAAGCCACTTTCTTCGCTGAAGAAATATCTTGAGAATGCTCCTCCGACAAGGGATTTTGTTGGAGCTCTAAGGGAAGCAAATCATCGAACGGGGTTTCCTGGTTTGATTGCTGAAGTCAAGAAGGCTTCACCAAGTAGAGGGATTTTAAGAGAGGATTTTGATCCTGTATGTATATGCCCTTTTTGTTAATTGGTAATACAGGCGGGTTGTGTTTGACATCCTCTAAAGCATGCTTTCACCACGACTAATTAGTATTTTCTGGTTCTATATGTTTTTCAGGCTTGCACTCTTCTTTTTCATGTTTCACTTGTAATAATTGATGAGCTTTTCTTGGTCAAGTTATGTTTTCCGAGTTCTTGTTGTAGTTTTCTGAATCTGTTTATTTTCCAAGATGACCTTTTGCTTGGACCTTTCTTGTAATGCGATTTTCATACAAATCTATATGATTGTGTTTTTATTCCTACAAGTGGTGCTTTAATAGTTTCAGGTTTTTTTGAATTTAAAACTGGGAATAACCTTAAACTAGGGATGGTTTCTGCAATTTTGGCATTTTGAATGGTGTGCAAATGTTTTTGACAAATCAGTGGGGGGGTTTCGTAGTAATAATGCATTTTCCCCTAAAAAGCCTTCTTGAACTGAAACTATATTCCAAAAGCCACATTGGCTTGGTAGTAATCATGTTAGTGATTTCATCATGACTGACTGTTTCTCATGATAGGTTGAAATTGCCAAAGCTTACGAGAAAGGAGGAGCCGCATGTCTTAGTGTTTTGACAGATGAAAAATATTTTAAGGTATGATATTCTTCCCAGACATCCTCAAGCACATTCATTGTATTTTTCATTTCCTTCTTTATTAGTAGGATGTGTGGGTATTGTAGCAAAATCATTTAATATGTTCTTTTAATTTGATTTTGCTTTGATAAATGAAGGGGAGCTTTGAAAACCTTGAGGCAATAAGAAATTCTGGAGTAAAGGTATGCTTTTGTGTTCTGCTATTGCTCAACATGTAATGCATTGTACATGCTTGCCTACATCAACGAGAGCATAAAACATGATTCTAATGCTAGCAAATTATGCAGTGCCCCTTGCTTTGCAAAGAGTTTGTTGTGGACGCATGGCAGATCTTCTATGCTCGGATTAAAGGTGCAGATGCAATTCTTTTAATTGCTGCTGTTCTTCCTGATCTTGACATCAAATACATGACTAAGATATGCAAGATGCTTGGTTTGACTGCACTTGTGGAGGTCTGAATGGTGCTCCTTTTGGAATTGTTACACTTCTTTGTTACTTTTGTCTATACAGGCATCCAATGCAACATTTTCGTTTATTACATGCTTTGGTCAAAATTTGCAATTCTTTATGAGGACTTTTGTTCATTGTATTTCTTATTTTGATCAATTATTAATCTGATGGAACATAGACAAGTTTTCTAACCAATCCTTCAATTTGTTTTTCTTATCATGCTTTGTTTTTTGTACATTCAATTTAACATCACCATTGGCATAAGATAATTTGTTTGGTTGGTGATCTGAAGTGTTGTTACTCTTGCTGTTTATCTATAGGTCCATGATGAGAGAGAAATGGATCGTGTACTTGCAATAGAAGGGGTCGAACTTATTGGCATCAACAATCGTAACCTTGGTATATCTTTTAACATCTATAAACTTGCTTTTTCGATGGACCTCATATAAGAAGCTTTCACTTTCAAGCATTTTCAGTTTTTGTAATTATGCATGTCGTATACTTTCCCAAGTAAGTTGTTCTACCACCTACATATACGCCTGACAATTTTTTCACTTATGTGTGCGCTTTCAGAAACATTTGAGGTTGATATCAGTAACACGAAGAAGCTTCTTGAAGGAGAGCGCGGTCAACTTATCTGTCAAAAAGACATAATTGTAAGTGCCTCTTGTCTTGATGAGTGGTGATAGCATATCTGATTGTGACCCCCTGATTAGTTGGACTAGTATTCATCATGTAAATGTGTTGTTTCTGACTGTGTGGTGTTCTTGTAAACTGTTGTTTTGATGGGTTCTTTGTTGGACTGTTCAGGTCGTTGGGGAATCTGGGCTATTTACTCCTGATGATATTGCTTATGTGCAAGAAGCTGGTGTCAAAGCAGTAAGTCTACAAATTGAAAATTCCATGCTAGATGTGCAGTTATGCAAATGTTTGAAACCACAGTATATTTTCCTGCCCAGTCATGCAGTTGATGGCGTATAGTTAGAAACAATAATTATGTTGTGACTTGGACTTGTTATGGATTTTCATCCCAATAACTTGATTTGTGTTACCCATGCATGTGAATAACAAATCCACAGTTTGTTATGTGAATCCATAATGCCGCATTTGCAATGGATAATTATCTAGTGTATATCAGATGTTGAATTTGTAATGCTGTCCTGCAGGTTTTGGTTGGGGAGTCAATTGTGAAACAGAGTGATCCTGGGAAGGGAATATCAGGACTTTTTGGTAAAGATATCTCCTTGTAAGCTCAAACTAGGAACATCAGCCTTGTTGTAGCTGGGCATAGAGTGAAAGTTAAACTGAGGCACTTGTTACTTACATATACGTGTTCCTGTGTTCTTCTTTCTCGCCATGCTTTCCCATGATGTCTTGAACTGTAGTGGGAATGATTTTGGGGTTGGTCCAAAAGTTGTATTTGAAACATGCACGCAGTGTTCATTACAATGGAAGAATTGTAAAATTAATGACGGATTTCTTATGAAGTAGTGCATCTGGTTTTTTTCTATTTGATTTGACCGTAAGGAGTGGTCTTGGTCCAAGCTTGCATGGGGGGGGATAATATGGAGTGAAAAAGCTTTGCGAGACTGGTTGTTAAAGTTGTTTTTGCTTATGGTTTATGTATTTATTTTAGAAGGGTCACTACAACCAAAGTTACAGCAATGTGCACAGGATAATGGCGGGGGAATTTCCTGCTGCGCGCATGGAACATCGACTCCATTTCTTACCTTCATAGACCTGCTCGGATTTGAATGTGGTGTTTCAAGTCGAACCATATTTAAGTCCTAGAGATTTAGATGCTCAAAGGGCTGGCTGGATTTGTTGTCTGCCTTGGAAGAAATGGAACCAGTCACTAATTTCTATGGCCTTGTGCTACAGGGCAGGTATGCTAACTTCCAACCTGGATTAGTTCTCCATTTCTTGTGGGAAAGCATGTGAGATTATCCATTCTCCGAAGAGTAGAAGAAATTAGTGTCTAATATTTTGATTAAAGTCTGTACTGATGATAAAAAGAGGAGCCATATAATCCGTTCCATGGAGGCACGAGGAGTACTTGATTGTCTCTGTAATCATATGCTATATTCATGAAGAGTACTTGAATTTTCACAAATTCTTCCAGTAAGCTTGATTAAAGTTGGATGGCCATCCTTTAATTAATTATATCATTATTAATAATTAATCTAATTTGAACAAATCAAGTGCCATGTACTGGGAAATACTGATAAAAAAACATTTTTCTATTAGGGTGACAGTCACCAGTCAAGTCAAAACATTCTTCCTTCCTACACGTCAAAACCAAAATTTTCAAAAACTGCAATGTCGGTACGAATCAAATCACATGGTCACGCGCCTCCTCCATTGAGCTTCGGACCTTGATCGATTGGGCTGGGTACGGCGTCTCATGGTCGTCGAAGGCGAGGAGCTCATCGTGAAGTATCAAAGCTTTGGCGACAGGAAGGACTCCTTTTTCGAGGCTAGAAATGTTAAGCTCGGCTTAACAGGATTGAGAAAGAATAGGAAGAAGAGAGAATAGAAATTGAGAAAGAACAAAAAGAAGTGAGAGCAGAGGAGGAGCAGAGAAATGAGATTAAGATTAATTTTCTTTTTATGTTTTCCAACACGTTTCATACACCAGTTTATATACAATGGTTTTTCCTTCCAATTACAATTGATTTAACCTTTTTATTCAACTATCAACTACTAACCAACTCAACAGCTAATTACCTCCTAGCTAAAAGGCAGTCTTCATGTTTTTCACATTCAGCACATACTGCAATTTTTTGCTTGAAGACTAGTAATTCTGTTCTATACTGGAGCACATACTGCAATTCTTTACTTGAAGGCTAGCAATTCTGTTCTTTACTGGAAGCAATACTGGAGGCTTGCGCTTTTTATTTGTAAGCTAATAACCTTAATTCCATGATAACTTGAATCTTAACAATACCCTCCTCGTGAAAAGATTCTTGACCTCAAGAATCCATGCCAAAATCTGGAAACTGTATGCTTAATTCCTCTGTCTTCCTATGTTGTCTTTTCACAAACAAGTAATACTATTTAACCAATCTCATAACAACAACTCTGTATTCTTTCTTTTATTTCTAAGAATTTCTTCTCTTCATCCTGCCTTCCCTGAATCAAATTAATCCCTTTAACTCTCCGTTTATGTCCAGGTACAAATTTATCAGTACATTTAAAGCATAATCCAAGTTTCCTTTTCTGTTCATAGAGTGTCTTTATATTGTTTTGGACTATATTGCTCATCAACTCTATGCTGGTTGAAAGGTTTATAGGATGTAATAGCTGTTGGTCTTTCATTATTAAATGAAGAACTAATTCTGGAAGTAATTATGTAAGAGACAGATCATTGGTTCCAGTTTCTAGTTTCAAAGAGAAAGGGAAAACCTCTATAGGTTGAAGAACCTCACCGTAGAATCTCTTCATCCATGTCCGATCATGGAATCTGTCCAAATGAAGTTTCTGCTTAGGAAACTTGGCGTTTTCCATTCAAAGTTTGTGAAGAAACTAGATGGGAAATTTAATTGAGGAACTTTTTAATACTTTAGGGATCCGATTGAGACAAAAAATTCTCCGGGATTTCAATAAAGACAAGGTCGGTCCAACAATGGAGGTTAAGGTAAATTGCCTTGATATTTTATTTCTTCTCTATGTTCTGAGTCTCCACCATTACTAACATTTTCTCATCAACTATGATAAAACAGGAACACGGAACCCTATCAACAACACAGAGCCTCCGAACCCTTGGGTTCTTTATGGCACCAAAACGTTGCCGTGATTTATCTGGTATTTCATACTTCACAAGGTATAACAAGCACACAAATACACAAGAAAATCATATCACTCGAAACAAAACATAGAATGTCACAACAGTGTTGCCTAACGGGATATATTGAATGGAGCAGACAAGCATAAACCTCAATAATCACCCATCGGTATTCATAAACTGAAAATAAAAGTGTTCTTTCATCACATACTTCCCCAAGCCCTCATCATTACCAAAGCTCTAGCCACAACAAATAGATTTCTGCAGGACCCATCATAGCTGCTGAAAACAGCTCCAGTCTTCTGGATTGTATGCTGGGGCTAGGTGTAGATAAATAATATCTTGCCATCAGTGGCCTTACAATGTAAGAGCCACTTCATTATTCTGCATGAGTAGCTTGTATGCAGCAAAGCCATTTTTTCTGCAAACCAATATTAAATTTTAAAGTATCAAACATGATGCAAACCTAGAATTTGTTCAATTTAGCAACTGTTAATAAAACAAAGCATGTTATTGTTGCTCATTGATGTGGTTTTCGTCCAGGGGTGGTTTAGTCCCAGCAATTAATAGTGTGATTGAAAAATTCATAACAACCAAGTGCAATTATTTATTATCTAAGAAACTACTTCACAAAAAAAAGGTCCCAAATTCATCCAAATGAAAGCTACTGAGGAAGTAGTGTGTTACTCAAATGCTCAGGAAATGATAGAAGACTGAAAATACTTGTGAGCAATGATTTACTTTCCTTTTAGTTTTCTACCTCTGATATGTAACAGCAACAAATGAAAAAACCCTAATTCCAAAAGAACATAGCATGCACATTTTAGAATGAAGTAGCATGTGCCAGGAAGTTGGGATCTCCGTTAATTATTTTGAATTGCTGAAGCAATTCCCACAGTAGCACTAGCACAATAAAAATCTTCATGATTAGAACAATGTAAAATTCAAGAGGCAATCAGTAAAAGTATTGAGAATTATTTAAAATAATTACTTTCATTAATGTTATGTGAATGAAAAATACATCCAAGTTCAAGATTAAGGCATGGGACTGGTAGCGTGACGTGTGAGATGAAAATGCTTCCAGCTGATAATGGCAGAATATTTAACCAAACCCAAAAGCCAGCGAAATAAAATAAGAAAGGTTGTTACTTACAGTCTGAGGCTTTCCAAGAGTAGCAGTAGCACCAGGCTTGTATGTGGAACTATCCTTTGCTGGTGAGTCAGGCTTGCCACCTGTCTTTTTTTCATTCCTAGCCTTGTTGAAGATTACTGTGAATCCCTCAGCTGATGTTGGGTCGTTGACATCCCATTCCCCGAACTTTGGCAATGGTTGGTCCTTTTCCTGAAGAGGTTCAAGATTCACACGAAAAGTCAGTCATCTCAGGACAAGACAGCAAAAGGGATAACTGGAAGGCATAATGATATCTACATTATTTCCCATCACTTTTTTCCCTTCGACTGGCAAACAAAAGGATCTTGCTGATCTTGTAAAATAAGGAATAGCAAAGTATAAAAATATAAAATGAGAGAGGGAACGGCAAAATTATATATTAAATGCAAGATTGGAACAGATACATCGAACCTTGAAGCAGATACATTGAACCTTGAATGCACTGAAACACATGCCATTCAAGCAAATGGTAATATTCTAATTTATGACCTGGGAGACATTCGATGTTTCTGCATGCTATGTATGGAAACATAAACATACCCACATGCTCACAAAGACACAAACAAATATAATAGCATGCATTCCCAATCAATTAACATAAAATAAACCCATAACAAAACAAGGAAAGAAGACCGGTATATTAGGTTCGTCAACACGAAAAAAGGTGGCATCTTGAATAATAATTGACCAAGCCCAAAATAACCACAAGCGAGCAGATGGCCTCGTAGGCAAGATTAGGTAATTTCAAGGTACAATCCACAACTACATAAATGGCGCTACTTAGTAGATATAACACATGGAAATGTGGTAACCTCCATGATTCTTAAGGAATGAAGCTACATTCATTACTTTATCACAAGGCTCATACTGGAAAACATCTTGATATAGGAAAAAACAGCAAGGCCACATAGATATGCAAACATACATGCTCTCTATAGTGTTGGTTACAGAAATTTTTATCATCCATTTATATCCTCGTCCACATTCAACCACTACTGCCCTGACTATAAAAATCCTCTTCAACTTTCTATAATTACCCTCTTGGAGTCTCTCACAAAGGGTTCTAGTTCAACAATGTTTACTGTGACTGAAATATTTTGTTTTTGGTTTTTCCATAACCAACATCAAAATCTAACATAAACATACAATCCCAAGCGTGCCACATCAGGTCATCTGGGCCAAGTTTAAGGTTGGTATAGGGTATTCATGTGTTCAAACCCTCTTTGGAAGTGTTTATCTTTCTCAGCAGAGAAAAAGAATGGACTGGGATTTCATATAAAAACACAAGATACTAAATCAAAACTCAACTCCCATTGAGGAATATGATCAGGGTAGGGTGTGTTCATTCAATTTGTAGTATCAGCAACACTTTATACGCCTTCGACAAACTCATTTTTCACCTAAAATAAAGCCCTCGCTCTCAAGCTTCCCATAACATCAATGTACACCTAAGAGGTAAGACCTGTTAACATGATGTTGTATTCATTTATAAGGCAATGACCACCACTAAATAACTCATTAAAAATCAATGCTAGAAGACAATCTCTACAAATGAACAGAGCTGCGTAGATAAATTTATATTCGGTTACAAATTGCCCTTCGCAATTGTCAGAAAAAGGAATCAACATTCCCCATTCCTAGGTTCATATAGCAGGATTGATTTCTATATCTGCATGTTAAATGGAGGGGGAAAAAAAACAGAATGTCAACATATCGAACAACCCAGTTTAGCTTGGATCGGTTAGACTTGCATACATTATTGTAGCGAACAAACACGTATTCAAAAACAATTAGCCATCAAGGCATAACCGCCTATCATTTCATTAGGTAAAATACATGGAGGCCGTAATCGCCCTTGATCTTGACAAGGCGCAAACTAACAACTCATTTTATTAGGAAGACACAGCACGACCCAACCTAGTAAATCATCACTTGCGGCAATCTTCTAACATTTCATTTCATTTTCAGACAACATAAATAAGCATCATTCATTTATGCAGGAACTTTGCGCAATCAGCCCAAATTATAATTATTATATTAAAGAATATATCATCAGAGCTAGCAGCAATATTTATGAATCACGGTAGAAATTAACATAAGAAATTAAAAAGGAAGAAGAAGAAGAAGATGAGAAATGTTAAAGAAAAGGAATAATAAAATAAACGCCGCATAAAATACAAAGAAGAAAAAAATAGAAGGTTAATTATCATATGAAATGAAGAAGAGATTTTTCGGGTTAAGACAGTACCGCCATTATTTACAGAGAGAGAGGAAGGGAAGCGCCGCTTGAGTCTCCTCCTCCTTCCTGTTAGCTGTTTCTGTGATGGTGATGGTGATGATGATGATGAGGGAGCTTGAGAGGGTGAGTGGGCCAAGTTGGGCCGAAAGAAATGGAATCGATGGTAGTTATAGTCTGTGGGTCGGTGGGGGCCCACTAGGAAGAATAATAAATAAATAAATAAGGAAAGGCATAGCGTAAGCTTGTTTGGGTTAGGGTCTAGAATTTCAATTGCAGTGTTAATATCCAGCTTGGCACTGCCAAGTTGAAAAGCAAATTATCATAATTTTATTGATTATATTTCCAAGTTGAGCAATAATATGGTAGGTACCCCCTCCTCTCTACACCATTATTCTTTATTCATATCAATTATCCATGCAAATTCAAATAATCATACTATTTATTAATTATATATGATTTGATTTTCCATTAATCCATCTTCACTACAATTACATAAAATAAAATAAAATAAATCCATTATCTTCATTATTTATAAAGCAATAATTTTGTTTATTTTGCTCCTACATAAACATATAATGATAATGATAAACTAAAATAAAATAAATCCATTATCTTCATTACTTATAAAGCATTAATTTTGTTTATTTTGCTCTTACATGAACATATAATGATAACGATAAATAATTATTTTTTATTTTTTATTTTAAAATATATAATTTAATTGATTAGGTTTAATATTTATTTTGTTATTTTGTAGAGATTATTAATTTTAAGACTTTTTATTTTTATTTTTTATTTTAAAAATATATAGTTTAATTGATTAGGCTTAATGTTTATTTTGTAGAGATTATTAATTTGAGATCTATAAAATTTAAAATTATTAAAAATTCATATAATTATTAATTTTAAAACTTCTAAAATTAATTAAGATATATGTAAATTTTATATATTTATAATAATTAAAGATAAAAATTATCTGTTATTTCTATTTTAAATTTTATAAAATTAATTAAGATATGTATAAACTTTATATATTTATAATAATTAAAAATAAAAATTATCTGTTATTTCTTGCCACGATGCCTTGTTTTTTCCGGATCTGCTTTTGTTTTAAAACCCAACAGTCCAGATGGTCCCAGACATTGTCCCATGGCCTAAACAAAAGGAATTCTATACTCCAGCCCAGATTTTATTTAATTTTTTTCGGAATAATTACACCTCACAGATTACTATGCGCTGTCACATGATATGGCCTACTTTACATATTTTTATTTTATTATTATTTTATTTTTTTTGGCTTTCTCTGGCTCCAGCTCCTACGACCTCTTAAAATAAGAATATGGGTCCCCGGCCAGGACAAAGTCCACAATGTTTCCGTTCGTGAATCACGATGGCCTGTACTTAGTGGATGCCGCATCTACATAAACTATAACAAAAAATAATTTGAATTTAAAATAGATAAAACTCAATTTATTTTATTTATTTTTTATATTATTGTCGTTATAATTATAGAGCTACCATGTAAAACTCGAAATAATTCTACGTACTATTTTATGACAACCTCTGAACTGGTTACAAACGTGTTGCAATTTTATTGGAGAAAAATAATATCAAAATGAGGAGAGAAATTGACAGCATCCGTTCTTTTGAAAGCTAAATACAACAACTAGTCTAGGTTATTAAAGAAGAAATTGAAACGAGAGACGGATGAAATTGAACGTTGACTTTGATGTCGACGGAGTGGAGGTTTCTCTCACTTGATCGAGTCCCCATCCTCGTCTACCGCCTGAAAGAGACAGTTACGTTATCGGACTAGAAATCTTGATTTTTTACCCACCACCATTATCAAGTGAGGGTCTTATAGCTTGAGGAATCGCATCAAGCCATCATCTACGCTAGGTATTTTGCATGAGATTTTGTACTCACCAGATATTGCAAGTCTACAGAAGCTCTACAACTACCGCGGAGGCACCGCCGCCTCCATTGCAAACACCACCAACACCATATTTACCACGTTTCTGCTTCAATACCTACAGTACCATGACAACTGTACTAAGAGTCCATGCACTCAAATGAAAACGGGAGGGAGAAGGGGCGGGGGTAGCAAGATGTTATTAACAACTCAGAAGCAATTCAGTAGAGGTTGAAGAAAGCATACCCCTAAAAGTGTGACCAAGATACGAGCTCCGCTACAGCCTAGTGGATGCCCCAAGGATACAGCTCCACCATGTACATTGACCTTCTCCTGTAAGCAGGATAAAAGGGGTGCTTCATCAACAAGAATGAAATGCACAAATTTCAATGTCAACAGACATGAAAGAACTAAATGAGATGATATTGCAGTCATTCTTGAACATTATTAATCCATGTATCTTGAATATTAAAATATTTGCAGGTGCTGAGTAACACTGTATGCACACAAGCATTGGCAGAGGTCAAAAGCACTCACTGGATTAAGTCCAAGCAATTTCTGATTCGCAAGAGCCACCACCTGCATATAGTGTGACATAAATGGTGATTTTTATCATCAAAGATAGATGACCAAAACAAGCAGGAGATAAAGAATGGAAGCTCACAGCGAAGGCTTCGTTTATTTCATAGTAATCAACTTGGGAAGCATCCAAGCCAGCATTTGAGATAGCTTTAGGTATGGCAAGGGCTGGAGCTGTTGTAAAAAGCTCTGGCGCCTGCACAGGGAATTACACATGATTAAGCAGTGCGTGGCACTAAAAACTCAAAAGACAACGTAATGTAAATTGCACAGCATCAAGAAAATAGTAATTTCCCACCCAATTTAATGAATTACCTGAGCAGCATCAGCATATCCTGTAACCTTTGCAAGCACCTGCAGTCCAAGCTGAAGTGCCTTCTCTCCACTCACTAGAACTAAAGCAGCAGCACCATCACTGTTAATGAGAAAATTACACTTTTAGCAAAACACTTGGGCACTTATTACCACGATTTCAACATGCTAGAGGTTAAATAAAAGCTGAAAGAGATATAATAAGGAGAAACAGTGTTTATAGCTCCCCAGGAAAAATATCCGTTGGGTATGGTGTTTGGAGATGCTCATAATGATGCAAAGGGAAGGTCGGTCCTGGCATCAAATGACTACACCGTGCAAGAGATAGACCTCTAGTAGAGTCAAACATATAGCTACTTCTGATATTCTGACCTAACTGAATAATTGAAAGAAGATGGACAAGTAAATTGAAGGTGAGAGAAATATTAAACCTTATGCTAGAGGCATTGCCAGCAGTAACTGAGCCTCCAGATTCTTTGAAACTTGGTCGGAGCTTCCTCAATTTTGCAGCATCAAACTGGCATAGCATAAAAGCAACATAGAAAATTTAATAGCAGAGCAAGTTGGATACTAATAACTAATTGCCAACATCAGAAGCAAAGACAAAGGACTGGTTTGGAAACATACCTTTCCTAAACCTTCATCCTTATCAATAATTGTTGAAGGTCTTCCTCTTCCTCCAGGGACTTCAACCTGTGCAATAACAGTTTAGATACACAATATTGACAAAAAGCAAGCAAAGGAAATATCTTCAACATAAAAATAGATTTCTAACCGGAACAATTTCCCATGCAAAGGCACCACTATCTTGTGCAGCAATACCACGCTCAAAGCTCTGAATAGCATAGTTATCCTGCATAAATCACCAAGATCCTAGTAAGAAACTGCTTTGAAATTGAAAAAAAAAGGTCGTAGTTTTGAGGCTCTATGTGGTTGTGAGGACAGCAGTGATTCAGAGACTTTTGTCCATTAATCTAGCGTCTTCAGCTTTTATCATCATGCCCTCACTGGTAAAGCTGCCCCTGATACAATGATACCAGAGGACTGAAGGCTTATGGTAACCATGGGTGTAGACAGGCAGGCTACTAGAGGGAAAAGAAAAGGCAATGGGAAAATGCATGTTCCAGAAACTGAACTGAAAAGAGGTAGAAAACAAGCCAGCAAACCGGCTGCGTAACAACTTACCAATCAATAATGGGGTTTGTGGCTAAAACAAGGCTAGGTTTGATAAATAAATAAAAAATCAAATTGTCTATAAGAAAATTCACTGACCACAAGAGCAAAATGTAGATTTGACACCGTATTATGAAGAAAATACGTATATCAAAAGCCATATCTAACAATGAGGTTCTGTTCAAAGAATCTTATGGGATTAATACAGTACCTGGTCGTCCCTGGGTATTGAATGAGTATCAGCGCATAATTCAGCACAATTTCCCATTCCACAATCATTATAAACATCCCACAAACCGTCTTTGAGCATTCCATCAACCAATGAATCGTGTCCAAGTCGGGATCCCTTCCTGCTTGAGATAATTGAATCATAAAACATTCGATGGAGTTTCAAAGTAATGGAACTGACTAACCGTAATGAGTGTGTCACACTAACCTTGCTTCTGCCAAGTACTTGGGGACATTTGACATGCTCTCCATGCCTCCAGCAACAACAACATCATTAATACCCAACTGGATACTCTGGGCTGCAAGCATGGTTGCTGCAACATCCCCCAAAAAAAATAAAAAAAAAATAAAACCTAAAATGCTTTAGTGATATTTTCTTAACATAAAAGGAAGAAGTAATTAAGAGATCAACATGATATCACGTGCACCTTTCATCCCTGAAGCACAAACTTTGTTAATGGTCGTGCAAACTACTGAATTAGAAATTCCTGCGCCTAATGCAGCCTGTCTAGCAGGAGCCTGTCCTAAATTCGCACAGAGAACATTGCCAAAAAACACTTCTTGCACAGTTGAAGGATCAACATTGGCCCTTTTAAGAGCAGCTACATATCAACAAACAAAGGAGAGTATTTAGCACCAAATGCCAAAAAGAACGTTCCATAAACAGAGATTCAGCCAATAAGTAAACAGCACAACAAGGCTGTATTCTGACCTTCAATAGCTATAGATCCGAGCTTGGTCGCAGGTAAAGATGACAGCGAACCCAGAAAGGCACCCATTGGTGTACGTGCAACACCAACAACACAAACATCTGCGAAAAAATTTAAATCAAGAAAATTGAACAGCACATATTGAATCTATATTTGAAAGTTTTCCACCAACTTCATAATAAACTGAAATGTTGATAAAATAAAATAAAAATAGAGCATCAGGACTATACAAAGTGTCAGACATAAGGATTACATTCAATTAACATGCATGTATAGATTTATCAAAAGAAAGAGAGAAAATACGGCACCTCTCGGCTTTATCTCTGCAGAAGTCATTGAGAATATTGGAAATGAAAATCTGCAAGAGATTACAAACCCAATTAGCCTTTGATTCCAATTAAAAGAAAAATAATTATGGTAAGCATAAGCATAAGCATAAATGAGCTGTATAAAAAAAATTAAAAAAAAAACGACACAAGCTTTAGATGATCCGCCTTTTAAACAGTTGATATTAATGAATTAATGAAGTAGTTAGTTGATCAGTTAAGGAAATCCCAAATCAATAGTAGAAAAGGCATGAGACATTGGATTATTATTATTATTATTATTATTATATAGTTTCCCAACGAGACGCGTATGCCTTAATTACTTAAAACACGAAAGACACTCACATCAAAGGCTGTTTGTTCACTGAGAAAATATAGAGAAAAGAAAAGCTAAGAAAACAGATGGATGGACGGATCAAAGGATGTATAAACAGAGGTAGATGAAATACATCTTTCTAAAAAAAAAAACATTACAGAGAGAATTTATTAGAGAGGAGAGTAATGAAAGAAAGAAGAAGGTTATACCTGCAACACAAGACGCAGAGGACTTTTCCAGAGATCCTCAAGAAATGAATGCAGAGAGACGGAGAGTGGTTTAATGGCAGGATTTGAAGTGAGACTTGTGTATATATAACGGAAAAGGAACCGGGGAGTGTTTGGAAATAGGCAACTGCCCACCTGCAAAATAATTTATTTAATTGTTGGAGTGTTACGGCGGTCGTTTTTTAAAATATATTTTATTCAAAAATACATAAAAAGTAATATTTTTTTATTTTAAAAAAATTAGAAAAATAATTTAAAAATACAAAAAATTATTATTATTTTAAAAACCATGATATATAATTTTATACTACCTACAAGAAGAAGATGAAATAAGTCTGACTTTAGCAAAGCCAGGGTAACTAGGGGGCATTTTATCTTAATAACACTTTAAAAAATAATTATAAAATAACATATTTGGCTTTTGTAAAGGGTAGAAGTTGGGAATATTAACTTCTTAAAAAAAAATAAGATAGGATGGTTTAAATTTTAAGAAAGAGAGAGCAGAAAATTAAATAAATAAAATTCTGAAAGAATGATGAAATTTATTATATCATATTTATAGAGATTTCATCTATTCAAATTTAATAATAATAAAGAAGAATAATAATTAAAGTGGGTTATATTTTTCCTATGAAATAAGTTATCCTTAACTGTATAATTTAATAAATTTTTTATGTTATTAAATTTATTTTATTATGATTTTTCTAGTAATACACTAGTGAGGTCATAATCAAAGCTACAATATTTGTTAAAAGTTTATTTTTTTCTCTTTTCTATTTTTTATTGTAATTGTTTTATTATTTTTTAATGAAAGGTGGAATTCATTTCATCAAAAATTATTATTTTTTATTGTAATTGTCTTAATCAGAATTTTAATATATTTATGAGATTATTTTTTTCTTCTTTTCTCTCTTATCTCTATTCCTAAAATTTGTGATATCCTATTTTAACAATTATTTAGAAGTAATATTACTAGCATGGAAGACAGTGTTTTAGTATTCTCTTCATGGGTTTTGTAGGCAATAAAAAATCTTATATTTTATTATTTCCACCTCATAAATGGTTATTTACCTTCTTCTTTTCTTTTCTTTTTCTTTTTTTAATATATCATTGATTTTTTAAACAATGCCGAAGAACGTGGAAAAAAAAAAAGAATTCCAGGGAAGACCAGAATAAGTAAGGACTGACTTCTTCTTTTTTGGTCAATATGGGTTGGTTTGACTTGTAACATTATGAGTTTCAAGTATAAATTAGTCCCTCTATTTAAAAAAAATATGAATTAATTAGTTCCCCTGGTTAAAAAGAAAAAAACTAAAGAGTGCGGTGAATTTATTTTGCCCCTAAATATAAAACTGAGATTTTTCTTGATTTTTTAAAATAATATCATCCCTTAAATATTTTTTAAATACTAAAAATCTTTTGACCTGATAGTGATTCACTTATCTAGTTTTAAAAATTAATTATTAATATTTTCATTTAATTTAATTTATGTTATTTTCTTGTTTTAAAATATAAATAAATATTAAAAAATAATTTATTTTATTCAATCATGAAATTATAAAAAAATCATCAATTAAAATAAAATTTATTTTTTCTAGGGTAATTTTCAAAATATTCTTTTTTATATTTATTTAATACATTCTTCAGAATAATTTCTCTAACACGTGTAACTTTAAGATAAATGTTTGAGATTATAATTATAATTATGGTTGTTTTTTATTAGAAAATATTTAAAATAATATTTTTTTTATTTTTTAAATATTATTTTTATCCTATAACATTAAAATGTTCTAAAAATAAAAAAATATTAATTTAAAATAAAAAATTTATTTTTAAAAAAACACTTTAAAAAACAAAATCAAACAATTAAAAAAATAATAATAAAACTTTAGTCCCTCCAGCAATTATAATTTCTATCATATTTCATCATAAGAAAATTTAATTATTTTTGAGCTGTCTATTTTCGTTTCAAAAAATTAATTTTATTATTTATTTCAAATTAATTTTATTTATTTTTAAATTATTTTAACGTTTTAATATTAAAAATAATTTTTAAAAACTAAAAAAAATATTATTTTAATATACTTTCAAACAAAAACATATTTTATTAAAAAAAAAGTAACCATCAGCCTAAAACACCAAATTAGCTGCCTAAATCGAGCCAAAAGTTACACAACCTGGCCTAAGAAGATCAAAGATTCCCGGGCGTGTTCTTACACGTAAAAACTGCCGACGCTCTTGTTTTTTTCCTCTGTTCTCTTTTTTATTTTACTTCTTTCCCTTTCGTCTCCCTCGGTGTTTTTCATTTATTATTATTATTATTATAATCTTGGTGGGTGCAGCGATTACAAGCTATCACAGACAACAGCAGCATCTCTCTCAACAGGTCACGGAAGAGAAGCAGTAAAATCAATAGGTACAGAACACAGTATCTTCTTCAAAACTTGATTGCATATGGCTTCAAGTGGATCGCAAATATCCCTTTTACCCATTTGCAGTTTATTTTATTTTATTTTATTTTTAAAAAAGGGTCAATGCTTTTGGTTTCCACCATAGCCATCATCGTAGACACCACCATAAATGTCAAGCTTGGGTTTTTCTGGGTAAATACTGCTAATGTGGTGATTAGGAGTTGATTGTGTTTTTTATTTTTTATTTTTTATTATTAGTGATTTCGGCTAGTAAGAATACAGTATAGGCGAGCCATCAGCTTCTTCAGCTTTGGATGAATTCATCCGACGAATCAGCCAGCCAACTTAATTGACTGGGTCTATAATTCCATTGACTTTTTAATCAGCTAGCCAACCCAGTTCACCCTCCTCAGCCGTCTCTCAGGTTGATCTCAGAGTATTATTTTAAAATTATAATAATTATTATTTTTATTTTTATATTGTTTTGGATTTGAGATTTGAACGAGATTGATTTTTTAATTAAATTTTAAGATTATAATAATTTTTATTTTTATTTTTATATTCACACAGGTCAATTATCAACCTAGCTTATAACCTGTATTAAATTTTTCAGACTCGTAATTAATTCCACATAAGTAGGCAAGAAATTGGATTTATTATTTTAATAAATTTGCAAACTGAAAAGCATTCCCACTTCTAAATTCCAGTATTTACTTGCATTTGAAGTACAAATTTTAAGATTACTGTCTTATAAATCCTTTTAAAAACATTAATTAGATTGTTTTTATAATCAATCACTGAATTTCCATTAGATACATAACTTGATTCAAGCATATTTTTTTTAATTATTAATATAAACATCCAAATCAGCTAATTTTCCGGACGTGAACTCAACATATTACTTTTTTTTTTTTTGATTAATGTGGGTGTACGCACACCACGATTAATCCCACAGTTTACCCTTTTAAAAACATTAATTAGATTGTTTTTATAATCAATCACTGAATTTCCATTAGATACATAACTTGATTCAAGCATATTTTTTTTAATTATTAATATAAACATCCAAATCAGCTAATTTTCCGGACGTGAACTCAACATATATTTTTTTTTTAATTAATATAGATATCCTGCTAGTTTACACGCATCACGAAAATATTACTTGACATAAAACTCAACACAGTTGGAATATGGTCAGATGCTGCCAGCCACCTACCACTACCGTCCAAAACAAGGTATTCTCAGGCACGCAAATTGGCCTGTGGAATGTGTGTGACACGTGCACCGGTCAGTTCACGGCACCCATTGCTCATTAAATAAAAGAACACCCTCTTTGACAATATTTTCTTTTCCTCTATTGTTTAATTGATGTTTTCTATCTTCCTTTACACGGAGTGTTTCTGTTTGTGATTCGTGATCAAACAGACCAATAATTAATGTATACCTGTCTGCTTGACAAGTTCCTTGCCACTCAGAGTCTTTAGGGATGCCATATCACCACCTCAATGGTCAAATTATATGATTTTGAGTTTGAAGTTATGGCTGATCTCTCAAGCTTGTGATCACTTGGATTAAGAATAAGGACAATTGACGACTTCAGATAAATGATTAGCATCTGGTGCGCACCATGCAGCAGGAAGCTTGACCAGTCGCTTCAGAAATCATACCATCTTCTCAAATTTATCAAGCTTCTTTACCCTTTGCATGGACCTTAGAAGAAGTGTCAGAAAAACTCCTGCATTTTCAATGACGAAACACTTTATTCCACGGAATATTGATGAATGATCAGGCATTTCAATGTTTGAAACCAAAAACTCGCGCCGATATGATTTGAAGGTTCTTATGCAAGAAAGCTCACCTGCACCAACGAACGATCCATTTGCAATAACTTGACTGCCCTGGTTGTTGAAGGTTACCCCGAGGTTTAGTAGGGTACCTCCTAAGACTGTATACATGGTCGCCATTTGTAGTATTGTTGCTTTTCGAGCTGCTCTTTCTGACTGGTAAAGGCAATTTGATTGTGGTGTTAAATTGAAGTGGGAAAAAGATTTAAACTCCTAAAAGCTCGGTCTAGCTATGGTGAGCCTTTTCAAAAAACCATTTCAAGAGGCCATCAGACTACATATTCTAAATAGAATATGAAAGGATGATTACCTCAAGCACCCGGACTCGGAGTTTCAAGTCACCCGCTTCAAGTTGTTTCACAAAATCCTCTATTCGTTGGATTCTGTACGGCATGGATATGGTGGAACTTCTAGCCTGAACAAATATACAAGTACACTTAACACTGGGATAAAATATGAAACTAGAAGCAGGAGTTTCTATCTAACAGCATTTCTAGGGAGGAAATGGAATCTAGGAGGAACAAGAGCGAGGGCAATACATCATTTGCTTGTTTCCTTATTTCCTCAACTAGCTGTGTTCCATTACGTGGCCTTTGTCTTCCATCTAAAAGCTCCTGTAGGTGGTGTAAAGCATCAGTCAACTGTATGCAGACCATGAAAGCATTGGGAGAGAAGCTGCAATGAAAACATGCTAGTAAAACATATCCAACCTGCGCATAAGGGGCAGCAATCTTCACAAAGGAAAAATCTGGATCAAGAATGTACCCGATACCTGGAAGGACACAATGATACCGAGGTAAGATCAACAAATATGTAGGCTATCCTTTAAACTTTCCTCATTCACAAAGTTCACAAACTAACAAAATATCCCAATAAGATTCTGTGAACCAGCGCAAATCCAGGAAAGCCCCTTCAAATCAGCACTATAGTAAAGCTTTGAGATAACCTTCAAGCGTTGAAAATGCTCTTGTGATATATATATATATAGTAAAGCTTTGAGATAACCTTCAAGCGTTGAAAATGCTCTTGTGATATATATATATATAGTAAAGCTTTGAGATAACCTTCAAGCGTTGAAAATGCTCTAATGACGAAGGTAAATGTGGATGGAAACAGGAATGGCTGATCCTGAGCTATTGCAAACAAATCCTGAAAAAAGGAAGGGGAGTCAACCTTAGTGATCAAGGAAGGATCATATAAATGATCTGGTGAAAATAAATGGGATCATATTATTAAAAATAATAAAATAAAAAGGCGCATTTTCCTGTCACTATAATTAAAGATGACTTCAATAATAGTTGTTATTTTTTTAGCTATTTTGTTCATTTAGCCATATACTGACAAGACAAGTGTGAGGATTATATAGATACAAGAGCTATTATGAAGTTTCACATGGAGATGATAAATGATTTTGAAGCCTCGTTGTTGCATACCTCCCCAATTGCAGCCAAAGTCTGCTGCTGATCAGGTGTCTGGCTCAGTAAATTGTTCAGGAAAAACTGAACAGATCTCCTCACCTAGGAAAATACCATAATAAAAATGCTTATAAGACCACTTGTTTCAAAAAACTGTTTACATATTACTGAGATACATTTCCTAAATACTGATTCAACAGTGTTTGACACCTACAGATGATAAATCTCCAGTGGGCTGAAGTGCTTCAAGATCTATGAGGCTTTGCATAACCTGCATGGTAACTATTCATCAGTTCACACCGCCGAAGCAAGCACAGGAAGTTCGGAAGTTCATGTATGGAGCTTCTTGAATAATTTTGATTGCACGTTTCTGGAGTGTGTTGTTTTTCAAATGACAAACAAGAAAAAAACTAGTATTTTCAAAACATGGCTGAAGTCTTATACATATTCTGCATTCTTTCATTTGGTGTCAAATATCACATGCATGGTCCACAAGATTCAATAACATGCTTAGAGAGTCCAGTGAAAATAATGATTATTATCATGTATGTGCTAGGAGAGAGGAAGCATCATCCAAATGTCTCCATCAATTTCAGACAACATATATAGAAAGGCTCTGACTGTTCCAACATCTCCTGTTATTGCAGCTGAAAAGTGATAGTAGAATTCTGACCCTAGCACCGTAGTGCCAATGTCAGCGGAACAGTACAGAGAAAAATTTTCTTCTCACAAGTCCAATTTTCAAAATTGACTTTGATTTAAAGAATTTTGGTGAAAGGGAGACGGAATGAGAGTTGAGGATAATGATGCAGAGAACAGTTCACAAATTCTGCATTTTACAACTGAACTCCACATTAAGTTGTGAATCAGAATATTTTATGAACTAATTTTGCCAACTTCTTGGCACACCATGGTTCCTTCCTAACAAATTCCCACCTGCCAACTCTCTTATCAATAGTCCAGGAACTATGTAATAACATGAAAATAACATGAAACAGTCATAGCATGTTAATAACATGAATACACAGGCATTCAATGCAGCAACATATACTAATATGAGGCATTGAAAATAAAAGATGGCAGCTAGTTTGCATTAAAATTGGGGCTTCCCATCCTACAAATCATTCTAGAGCTTGAAAAATGTCAAGGAAACATTAGTGAAAAAAAAAAAGTAAACCTTTTTTGCATCTTTTTCATAAACTGCATAGAAAAGTTCAAGCAGCCTCTTGCGTGTAAAAGTTTTGATCTCTCCCATCATACCAAAGTCATAATAGATAAGTGACTCATCCACATCGACAGCGAGATTTCCAGGATGAGGATCAGCATGAAAGAAACCAGTTTTCAGAATCTGTAGCATGACCCAAACCCATTAATTAATAGGAACATATATAAGGGAACAAATAAAATCCATTTTACAGTCATCACTGCTTAGGTTGGAAGTCAGTAATGACTTAAAGTCGCGTGGATGTATCTGAATAGTGTCATATACCTGAATCAAATATGCTTCTATGGCCCGTGATGAAATTCGTGAACGATCATATCCCCGTGAATCTAGCATATCTAAATTATTTATCTTAACCCCTGCACAAAAAAGTAAAACAACATGACGTCAATTATAACAAACACGTTTTTTACAATTTATATAGTGTTTAATTACAACAAGATCTTAACATGGACTTTAACTGCCTTAAAATATAAGGGGCTTGACATCAACTGGAGCTTTAGAAAATGAACAAGTTTAGGTTGATACCCGGTACATACTCCAAAGTCAAAACCTTCGTGGCAGTATAATCCCAGAATACCAGCTAGAAGGAGGCAAATGAGATTTAAAATAAGTACTGTTCAAATAAACAGAATTCAAGTGTACAGTCCACTTTCACTGACAAGTTCAGAATTTAATCTGTTCATAAATGTAAACTACGAGATCAAGGAGAAAGAATGAATTAAATTTTTTTGTAGCAAGAGGCATACCGGCACTCGGACCCATTTTATATTCCGAAAATCTCGGCGGAATCTATCAGCATTTTTTCCTTCATTAATATAATCAATCTCCTCGTACAAAATCCTGAAATCAATGGAGCACTAGAATGATAGGGAGCATTTCATAATTACATTTATGAACAAAAACACATGCCGCATCACTTCGATAAAGATTAAATCCTTTAGTCTCTGTTATGTCCAAAGCAACAAAAGCTATATTTGTGGAACAATGCAATGTTGAAACCCAGCTTGTCTTTTGGATTTCAAAGCAAATACGAAATGTCAAGCAAAATAGCACAGGCTAGGACACAGATTCATATTAAATAAGTATGCCTTATTGTGTTTAATGAACAATTAGAGTTCCAAAACTGTTGCCAATGAGCCTATGGCTCAAGCTGGCACCCGTGCCTCCTTCCTGCCAAGAGATCTCCACTTTGAGCCTCTCCTTTGTAACCCAAATAGAAAAAAATTCCTGAATTTTTATCCATAACCATGATGAAAATAAATATATAAATAATATGACAAGTAATAAATGCCTATGATTTACCTTTTGCATTCTTCATATATCCCAATCCAGTCTCTACTTGGACCACCAAAAGTCTCGCTTCTCTGAAAGTACTCTGCGATTAGCTTTAAATTTCCTGGGTGGAAGAAGAATAGAGTTGGAGAAATAATCAAAACGTTAGTTGTACAGGGTAAGCACCACTATCTATGGAGTAAGACATAATAAGAGTATAGCCCCCAGCCAAACCTATAGAGTCGATATATGCGCTTGTACATTAACATGTGAATATATTTTTTATTAGTGCCTCAGAAGATATTATATCTGACTCGAGCATAATTTTTATGCAATTTAAAAGCATGTCAATAGACACACCCTTCTTAGTGCTTTTATTACAGTTATAGTATACTCCAAGCAATTCATCTCTTCTAATGAAAATTGCAAAACCAACCAAAAAGAATCCCAAAACTAACAAAGAGCATCAAGCTAATGATGAAAATATTTTCCTGTAGAGCTCAGAAGGAGAGAGCAAAGCTGCAATAAAGAAAGCCATGACGCAGAGAATAAAATAATGCCTGGTATTGCATAGTTATAAGCAAGTACAATATCCTTGTCTAGAAGTGACAAAGATATAGTACACATAACTCACTTAAATCGATGTCAAAAAGTTTCTTGAGACCAGGCCTTTGAACTTTCACAACTACTTTCTCCCCATTATGCAGGATGGCGCGGTGCACCTAAAGGGACCAGATAAATTCCAATCAGCAATATAGTTGATTATTCACCATAAAGAAAATAATTGCAGAGAAAAGGTTTCAATGGTCTTAACAACTAATCAATACACCACTCTTATGGGAATAGAAGTAGAAGCAATGAAATCTTAAATCGGTGAAAGCAAGAAGGCTTGTCTGCATGTTTTCTTAATTTTGCTTGAGAATGGTATCCTAGTCATGAAATCCCTAAAATTTATAGAAGGAGCTTCTTAAATCTACAAATCATATCACATGAGAAATATCTCCATGACATTATATTTTCAAAGCTCGATAGAGTACTGAGTAAATTTCACAGAAAGCCAAATACGGAGACAAACAAGGACTACAGGCAAGCATAAATCAAACACCTGACCAAGACTAGCTGCTGCAATTGGCTGGTCCTCAAAGGCCTTAAACAGCACATCAATTGGAGCTCCCAATTCTCTCTCAATGAAACTTCTTGCTTTCTTTGGAGAGAAGGCAGGCACCCTATCCTGGAATACATCATGCGACCATCATATCAAATTTATAAGAAAAGCTCAAAGACTGCAAAGGATAAAATGACTGGACTACTCCATATTAGCATATAATGACAAAATAAAAGATTAATACAGAATAAAATCAAAGAGGTACCTGCAACTTGGCAAGCTCATCCACAAACTCTCGGGGAAATAGATCTGATCTTGTTGAGGATAATTGTCCAAGTTTGATAAAAGTTGGACCAAGCTGCAATACACACTCCCGTAGCCATGAAGCAGTTCTTCTCCTACGGCTTTTCTGAACAAGAAAGACCACCATTGACATGAAAGGAAAAAAAGAAAACAGAATTATAATCAACAGAATTTCACACAGAATTTCATCCATTAGAAAATACTTGCAGGCGAAGCAGAATTTCATAACATAAGGCATGAACAATAACACCATATAACAGTTTTAACTCTTCAAGGGATTATGAGAAGTCACCTGTTTATCTTCTGTGAAACCTCCCACGTATGCCCATTTGGCATTGTCAAATGTAACACGAACACGCAAGGCCAGAACAAAGGACCAAATGTCAATGGTCCTTCGAAAGTCATTGTAATTCTCATCCGCCCAACTGAAGCCCTCATCTGTTGGAAGAACCCTAAAATCCTCCAGTGGTGGAAGTTTGTCAGTCTCTCTAGATCTTGTTGACTTCACAAGTGCAGCACTAGAATCTCTCTTAGCTAAAGTTGCTCCATTAATAACCTGCTTCGTTCCATTCTGTATATCTACTCTGTTACCATTTGTGGTTCTTTTCTTCATCACCTCACTTGTAGGCACCATCTTTATCACTCTTCCATTGGAACCTAGTTTTTTTGGGTCTGGTGGTCCACTGGAACCTAAGTTTTTTGAAGCCGGCGACTCAGTTTGTCGCATTTCAACTTCCATTCTTAATTTATCAGAGAAAATCAGGTTATGTATTTTTCGGTCAAACTTCACAGATGGGTTCGAAACTGAACTCGAGAAACTGAGATTGTCCGATAATATCCTTCCTTCATTCATCAAATCAATATGACGACAATAACAACCTTGTGAAGCCAGTATTGCCGCCATTGAAGCAACAAAATACCACCTGAGAATATACAGCCTATACGATAAAAAAAAAAAAAAACACCCCAAATATTGCTGAAACTGAGATACAAGTGAATAGTGATTCTACCCTGGCCTTGAAGCTACGAAAAACAAAACCCTTTTGAAGAGAGAATTGACCATAAAATTGGAGACAGAAAGAATCAAATATCTAAGCAGCCAGGCGGCTAATATATAATCAAGCAACTGAATAAGGCAAGCAAAATTCAGAGACAAAAGCATGAATGGGATGAATAACATTTTGTTAAAAAAAAAAAAAACAGAAGGGAGTAGATGAAAAAAACTAACCAATTGAGCTGGAGAAGAGATCAGGAAGACAACAAGTTCAGGGGGGCAGAAATTATTTGTTTGAAAAATGAATGATTGAAGCCACTGCCTGTTAGTGAGAGTGATTTGAGGGAGAGAGAAGCCGCTAAAATAGAAATAGAGGGGGAGACACAAAGAACGTGGACGCGAGAGCACAAAGCGTGTACATGTTTCTAATTTCACAAGTTATTTTCCTCCTCTTGTTTTTTAAGGCAAGGCCAGACATCCACGTCCACGTGGCTTGTGCGGGTGTGAGCGAGATTATTTTCTTTTTTCTTTTTCTTTTTCTTTTTGTGTATTGGTGGTAAGCAACGGCCCAAAATAACAAAACAGAAAATCGATATTTTCGTAATATAAACCACCACCACCACCAAATTTTAATACTTTCAATTGCTTCTTGTAGTTTTGTCTAGGAATATATTTGATTTTTAAATTATTTAAGAAAATATTAAAATAATTTTTTTTATTTTTAATATAGACATGACTATCAACATAACCTAAAAATAAAAAAATAATAATTTAAACATACAGCTGGACCAATATCAGAAATCTATATATAGACACGAATATCAAAATAATTTAAAAATAAAAAAATAATAATTTAAAAATACAGTTGGACCAATATCAAATATCTATACAGTACCTTCTTATTTAGTTTTTCAATTATTTGGGTTTGGTTCGTCTTCTTTCGGATCCATCAATTCAACAAAAAGTCATGAAAAAAGAAGGTATATTTTTATGAACCCTGTAGTTGTATCAAGTTATTAATTCAGTCCTTTTGAAAACCATAAGGTCTGCTTTGTATTTTTCAATTTCATTCAGTATAATACCTGAAACTATGACTTTATATATATATATATATATATCATTTGATGTTTATAGCTGTAATTATAATTATAATCTAAGGTCATGTTTATTTGCTAGAAAATAATTTTTTTAAATGAATTTTAGAAAAATAAATTATTTTTTAATGTTTGGTAGTGTAATACAAAATAAGTTAGAAAACACTTTTTAGTGTTTGATTATATCATATTAATGTTTTATTTTTTTAATTTTATTAAAATAATAAGGAAAAAATCTTACAAATTAAAAGGTTTAATGAGAATAAAATTGAAAAAAATATATAATTTCATAAATTATCTCAAATAAAATAAATAATAATCAAAATAATAGAGATTAAATATAACAAGTAAGAAATTAAAAGATGAAGAAATTAAAATAATAATAATTACCATTTCATAAATTATTTTAAATAAAATAAGTAACAATAAAAAAATAAGGATTAAATTTGATAAATTAAAAATTTTAATTAAAAAATAATAAGAAAAAATCAAATAATTATTATAAAAATGAGGATCAAAGTTAATATAAAAATTAAATTATAAGAGATGAAATTAAAAAAAATATTCAGAAAAAATATATATAGCAATCAAAAGTTTGAGAATCAAATTTGATCTAATCAGTAAATAATATGACATTTTTAAATTTTTCACAACTTCATGAAAGTGTTTTCTATCCAAAATAAAAAAAATATTTCCTTAAAAATCAAGTTAAATTTTTCTTTAACTGAAAAATATTTTTCATTAATTAATTTTTCTAATAACAAATAAATACAAAAAAATTTAAAAAATCCATCAAACACCCTCTTAATAATGGTTGTCATTGTAGCTTAATTCTGATTACAAGGATGATAATAATTTATTCATTAAAAGTTCAATACGGCTTACATATTTATTTATTTTAATATATATTTTTCTTTGCTTAATTGGTGTTGTTAATTATAAATAAATAAAAACAATCTTTATACTTGAATTTTTAATTATTAAGTAATATTTTTTAAAAAATATATTGAAGTAATATTTTTTTTAAAAATTATTTTTTTTATTAGTATATTAAAATAATTTAAAATAAAAAAAATATTAATTTAAAATAAAAAAATATTTTTTTAACAGAAATACTTTCCAACCGCAAAATACAAATATTGTCTCAATTATTGGTAGTATTTGCGTGTCTGATTTGGTTTTTCCATGATATGGGATTGGTCAAATAGTTGAATCATTATAGTTTACATCGCTGTACGAACCTGGCTTCCAAGCAAGAAAGTTTAAAAGGTATTCGAGATCACTTTCTAGAAAAACCTTCAAAACTTGAGCAAAAAAATAAAATAAAAATCCTTGATTTTTCGCCTTAAATAATATGTTTTATTTATTTATTTATTTATTTATGAATGTGCCTCTTTTGTTAGGTTTTTGTTGAGAAATGGATGAAAAATCCCTTCAAAATTCTCTCTATTCTTCCTTGTAATTTATTAAAAATTTAATTTTATAATTTTTTTTGAAAATTATGTGAATTGCTGCAGTGTTTACCCACATGTTTTTTATAATTTTTTTTAAAAAATTATCTTTATCAATTTTATTTTTTTAATATTGAGTCTGTTAAGAATTATAATTGCAATAAAGCTAAATTATACAGGGAGAGCGTTGTAGTTTTCCTTACAAAATACTATGGATTGTTATAATATTTCTCTAAATGGTTTTTATATAATTTTTTATAAAATTATCTTTGTTGATTTTATTAGAGAAAACACTGTAGTTTTTCTCACAAAACATTGTTAATTGCTACAATGTTTTTTTCTCATGAGTTTTTTCCCTTCTAAAATTATCTTTATTAATTTTTTTAATATTAAGTTGGTACAAAATTTATCTTTGTAATTTTTTTTACTTTTTATTAACAGAAAAACTAAATTATATGAGAAAAGTATTGTATCTTTTCTTACAAAACACTATGAATTGCTATAAATTATTTTGTTGAGTTTCTAAGTTTTTTATTACAAACACAATTTTTTTATATCGTGGAATATTAGCTCTATCATACATTTAATTTCTATTATTTATCTAGCGTTAAGCTCTATTATATATTTAATTTCTATTATTTATCTAGCATTGATTCACAATTATAATAATATTAAGTATATTTATTTTATAAACCCACGACAACACATAGACATGTAATCTTCTATTATATTAAATTCTATGAAAAATAAAATAATATTAAAATTTTGGGATAAAGGAAGTATTGTTTAGGGTAAAAATTCAAGGGTTTATTTTTATATGTTTTAAAGGATACTTATTTTTTCATGTAAATTTACGGTTTTTTAACAATTTGGTCGGTCAATAAATTTTTTTTTACAATAAATTTTTTTAAAAAATTCAAGGATTTAACTGACCGCTTGTCTCCTCTTCTTTGTGAAAATTTCTGATTTATCAACAAAACAAAAGTCATGAAAAAAGTCATCTTTTCTTTTAGCCCTTTAGTTCTATTAAATTATTGATTGAGTCCTCTTAAAAATAATTTGGGACATATTTATGGTAGAAAGATAAGGTTACTTCTTTTTTTTATCCAAAAGGGTAATTATTTTTTCACTACATTTTATATATATATATAGTTTGGTCGATCGGGACTTAACTTATTTCGTCCCCTCTTCTTTATGAGAATTTAGGATTCCTCAAAAAAAAAAAAAAACTCTTGAAAAAAAGAAAAAGCCATCCTTTCTTCTTCTCCTTTACTTGTATCAAATTATTAATTGAGCCCTCTTCAAAAACTTTGGGCTGGGTCGGTTGAACAATAATATTTCTCGGTCTCGGTCACTTACATATTGAAAAACTGTTACCTCAATCTTTGTATAATATTTTTATTTCTAATTTGGTAAAATAATAAAGTATATATTAAAATGAAAAAAACATTATTGTATCAACATCAATTAGTATCAAATCTTCTCTATTAGTTTTTCCGACCAAACTTGTTTGGTTATACAAAAGCTTAATTTTAGAGTATTTCTAGTTTTTTCTCTTCATTATTATTATTATTATTATAAAAAAAAACTAAATGAAATAGGGAAACTACAACTATACCTCCATGTTATTGTTCACACACATATAATTCACTGTAGATTGTAATGATATTATTTTTATCATTGAAGTTTGTTTCTCCGCAATTCACATCTTTTATGACCAATTGATGGTCAATTGACTTTGTTTTGTTAAACAAGGGTATGATTCAAATGTGGAGGATCAAAGTGAAAAAGATAGGCAAAATAGGTGGCAACTTCAAAGTTTGGATATGAAGTTCACTTTGATACTCATACTTTCCAATTTATTTTTAAGTCCTTTTGTCTTTTAAAATTTAATTTTAGTTTAAAACTTTATTTTTTTAATTTTTACTTCCTGGTATAAGAGAGGAGAGAGAAAATAAATATATTCTATTAGTAAAGAAAAAAACTCACGATTGACGTAAATTAAACCTAAGAAAAAAGTTGATTTTGTTGAGAATAAGTTCCATTTAATAATGAGAGTCTTACATAAGTGTTCTTTGACCTTCACACCTAGGCTTTTCTTTTATTTTTATTGATTTTTTTAATTTTTTTTTTACTTTCAATTTGATCCTTTAATTTGAGGATTTTATTAAATTTTTTCATTGGTTTTTTTAAATAGTTTTAACACAATTTAAACAAAGTTTTATGATTTTTTTAATGCACAACATTTTAGTTTTTAATTGGTTTACAAATAAGATTTCAATATTTTTTTCTTAAAATTCTTTTATTAAGTTTTATTCAATTGCTTTCCTTTAGTATCTTTCTTTATTGTTATTTTATTAAATAAAATATTAGTTACAAAAAACAAAATTATTAAATACAATTGATATTGATTTTATGATTGTGTTTTGAGATTAGATATTTACATCCATATCTATCTCTCAACCATTAATTTAGTCTTTGGTTAAATATCAGTTAGTTTTTATGTAATTTCCATATAAATTGATAACAATCTTTTTTAATATATACAACCTTACATAATATTTTTTTCATTTGATTTTATTAAATTGCTTTCATGTGCATGTCTATTTTTATTATTATTTAATTAAATAAAAAATGATTTCAATAAAAAAATATTATTAAACACAACTAGTTATATAACCTGTGTTGCGAGATTATACATTTTGCTTTATATCTAACTCTTAATTTCTCTAGTTTAGTTTTTAATTATTATTTACAATTGTTTTCCATTTATTAACATAGATAGTGCTTGATTTATTAAATTAAATAATTAAATACATTTATTAACCTTTTGGTTTACGATTATAATTTTTTTATGTCAAAAACATATGTTTAAAAAAATTATATATTATATTTTATGTTAATTTTTTTATCTACGAGAAAACATGCGTCAAATAATTAATATCATTTCTAACCCTTTTTTTAATCATATTTTTTTTATAGTAATCATAGCTGCAATCATAACTAAACCCCGACTTATGGTTGTAACTATAACTTAATTGTTACTATGATAATAATTTACTCATCAAAATTTCAATTTACATATTTACATACGTTCATACATGTTTAGTTTTCCTGTTCAAATGTACCTCTTTTTATGATCATATATATGCACATGTACATTCATTATTTTATTTTAAAATTTATAAAAAGTGTGTGTGTGTATATATATATATATATATATATATTCTATGATATATTTTTAAATTTTAAATTCAAGCTTTGTCCATTTATAAAAAAGACAAAAAAGAAGCTCGTACAAGTAGGCATTGTTCTTGAGTTCAATAAGCCTAAGCCATGTTACTAGGCTGGGCCTAATTCAGATCCAAGGGTATGTAGGACACACCTATTTTTTATCTTAAAAATAAGGCTTTGTTCAGATCACATTTATTAAACACATCCTTGAGAATTTTTTAATACCTTTAACTTTAGGTTAAGACCCGTGTTTAACATGCCCTAAGAAATTTTGTTTTAGTTTTAATTTATTTTTATTTATGTGTATAACTAAACATACTTTTGGAAAATCTAAAATTTTTTGAGAAAATTCATGAATTATTTTGAAATTATTTATGGTTTTCTTATATATTTTTCTAATGATTTTACATAATATTAGGTTGTAAACTTACACTATAAAATATAAATTTGGTATTAAAAATACCTGATTTTTCTCAAAAATAAATTCAAAAAATTTCAATAATTCAAAATAATTCCTTTATTTCAGAAAATAAAATAATTTTTTTCTTTAAGAATTTTATTTAATAATGGACTCTTGACTTACATTATAAGATACAAGTATGATATTAAAAATACATGATTTTTCTCCAAGATTTCAAAACAAATCCAAAAAATTCCTCATTTCAAAAACACAAAAAAAATGTATTTTTGCCTTTGTATATATAGTCAAATCCTAAAAGTTTTTCATATATATTTTTTAAAAAGGTTTAAATCAAATTTTTATCATGTTTTTTAAATACAAAATAAGTATCGTCACTAGTTTATAATTATCTATTGGAATTTGATTAAAATATAAAAAATCCCACATCAATTATTTTGTTTAATTAATATTTTAAAGGATTTAGTTGTAAACTTTAGAATTTTGAGATATAAAATTACAATGTAAAATATACCCTTAGACATTAAAGATACAAAATAGACAATAAATAAGATAATAAAATTAAAGATCTTAGAATAATTATAATTTAACTTGATGAAATAGAGAATTCCTCACGAAAATATATTTTTCTTGAAACTCAAATGAGACCAACATATATAAACATATCTTAGATTATCAATTAATCAATAATACAGCTTATTTTAGGTAAGGTTCATTGAGGATAATACATTTATTCCTTATAAAATTAGTCTCTTTACTTGGACTCTTATCTTGTGACCATGATATTTGATAATGACTTTTTCAAATCATAATTTTATAATTAAGTTTAAAACCTTTTCAATTTTAAAAAACAACTTCATTTAAAATAAAAATAGATGTTAAATATTTGTATATTTATTTGTCTTTTGCTCTTCAAAAACATATTGGCTTAACAATTTAGTATTCAATTCATATTAACAACTCTTTCACTATTCATTGATGATATTTATTTATTTTTTAAATTTATTTTATTAAACACAAATAACTTCTTCACATTTCTTAATTAAAAAACTATGATACAATGAAATGTTTTTATAACATTGATATATTCTTTTATTATATTAAAAATTAATTTGAAATCCTGTCCGTGATGTACATGAATTTTAAAGCTAGTTACTTTACTACATTTTAAGGAAATCCTGTCCGTGATGTACAAGTTTACTCATTTTTTAAGAATAAATTAATTTTTTTTAAAATACATAATTTTTTTATTTTATCTTTCAATATTAAATTAGTTAATTTTCATAATTTTTTTTATTTTTTATTAGATTATCATAGTATTGAATCATAGATTTAATAGATTAATCCAAGTAAATATAATATATTATTATCTTAATATTTTAAAAAATATATCATCCAATATATCACTGTATTAATATTTAGAAAAATAATAATTAAAAATTATATTTTTATTTCATAATTAAACTTTTTATTAGAAAACAAAATAGCAGCGTTTATATATTATTTTATTAAAAAAGAAATTGATCCGAGAAAATCGACAAGGATAAATGACTTAGTTATATTTCTAAACCAAAACATACAGAAAAGAAAGTTAATATTTACTTACTGTCAGCAAGTTCATCATGTAAAAAGTTGGCACCGTATTTCACTCACAAAACTATTTTTGTTTTCCCTCTCTTTCCTTCATTACAGGGACAGTGAGAGGAAGGTGGAAGGAAATGAACTGGGAAAGCAGTTTGTATGAAGCATCCAAGCTGTTATTTTCAAAACCCTTTTGCACGTAGCGGTCTATACTACAGTACAAAACCGTGTCAAGAATTTTTGGTCAAGATTAAGAAAGATTTACCATTCAAAGTATCCTGGTCAGCCTGATGAACCCCAACCCCACGAAGTTTTCAGGCGCCATACATGCAATATAAAAGAATCCGAAAATTCAGAGAAATAGAGATCTCTTTCGTGAAGTAAGGTGGAAGCCATCGAAAGCAGCTCGAACCTGCAAATGCTGTATATTAGCAATAATATTTGGGTTAACATTAAGGATAAGCAGATGATCAGAATCAGGTATCGCAAACTAGTGTTTCTTCTTCCGAGCAAGAACTGCCCGTCACCAGTTTCTCTACCTCCAAATAGGCCTCGTCTGTGCACCACCCTATTATCTCCATCTTCTTGTCATGGATTTTCGAAAGGTATTTGAACTCTGGCTTTCCGATGACTCCTACTCTGTTGTTCAATGAATTGAAATGAAAAGTTTATCAGGTTCTCAGAACGTCTTTTTCCTCTAGACATTCCTTTTTCTCTTCTTAAGACACATATACAAAAGCTAATGGTTAAACGGGTTGAATGCAGGCGCTTCTTCATGCCATTCTCTTCATCTTCACAATGAGTGAGATACGTTTTGCCTTGTTAATTAGGAGTTTTAGGACTTGTTTTAGTTACTTTTCCATATTTTGGTGAGCTAGAAACAGATCACTTCACATTGAATAGATTTGTTTTACATACCTTCCATAATGCTCGAACAGGAAAGCCTTTTTGTATGCTTAGGTCTGCATAAACAACATTGATTAGCTTCTATAATTGTTCTACTTTCTCTTTCTGAGAATTGGAAGGTGTTAATAATGTTCTTCGTTTTTTCTACTCAAGTACTATTTAGCAGCTGATTTTCCGTTCCTTCAGGTAGCAGTCATTTCAAGGCTTTCTTTTCGACCGGGAAAATTCCAGCTTCAACAAGTTCATTGTCTATTAAGGAGCAAATTGAAGCTGAAAGTAGAGTCGAGCATGTTGGATTACTCAATGCAGTTGAGGATTTGTATGAAGGAATTGTAATAGAAATGAAAGAATCTGTGGACTCTACAGAATTTATCCCTTCACTCAGAGCATCCATAGTAAAATGGAGGCAACAAGTAATTCTTCTTTAGTGTTCATTAGTCTTTTATGTTTTCCCTTTACTCTCACTTCACTCGATGATAATTTAATCTCCACTTACATGACACAGTATTTTTCATTTCGTGGCACTCCTTTCAGGGGAAAAAGGGTGTATGGATCAAATTGCCTATTGGACTTGTTAGTCTTGTTGAACCTCTAGTTCAGGTAATTAAGCACATCTTTCCAGCAGCACCTAGTGCTTTTTCATAAACTTTATAGTAATATTTTATAAGTTGTGTAGGAAGGATTTAGATATCATCATGCTGAACCAGACTACTTGATGCTGGTGTATTGGATTCCTGATACTCCCGATACTCTTCCAGAAAATGCTTCGCATCGTGTAGG
>NW_011500315.1:22632-25072 GCF_000495115.2 Populus euphratica | reverse complement strand
GTGTAGGGGTTGGGGCTTTTGTATTGAATAGTAATGGAGAGGTATTCGATAATTATTTTCAATCTTTCCACCTTCTCTTTGGATAAGTTTTGATGGCATTGAATTCTATAATTTGTTTACGAGTAGGTTCTTGTAGTCAAGGAGAATAGTGGAGGATTTAAAGGCACAGGTGTATGGAAGCTACCTACCGGGGTGGTTAATGAGGTGAGCAGGATTGCAAGCATTTTCAATCCCTGCAGGCTGTAGTTGTTGTCTTTTACAATGTTCTACCTCGTAAATTAAAAATTTCCATCTACAGGGTGAGGATATTCCTTCAGCTTCAATTCGAGAAGTTAAGGAAGAGACAGGAGTAAGTAATCAATCTGCACTCTTTCAGACTTAAAAATGTGAGCAACATGGTGAAATATCTTTAGCTTCTTATTTTCTTATTTTCTATTCTAAATCTAAGGTCTCTGGTTTTCATCCTGTATCAGATTGACACAGAATTTATGGAAGTTTTAGCATTCAGGTGAGATGTCTGCTTTGTAATGAATAGACTAGTTCATCATGCATAAATTGTTTCCAGGCATTGGTGCTATACAAGGAATACAGATAGTCTTCCATGAGCTTCATTCGACAGAAGAATTCCATTCTTTCTCAGCATAATCTCTCTTTTTTTATCCACTTCAATTCCGTACCTTCATAATTTCATCTCTGTTGTTCGCTCGCAGACAAAGCCACCGATCATTCTTTAGCAAATCAGATCTATTTTTCATTTGCATGCTAAGGCCACGCTCTTTTGACATCCAGAAGCAAGATTTAGAGCTCGAGGCAGCTCAGGTATTTTACTCTGGTAGTTACTTGATTTTATGTAAAAAAAATGATCCTCTGGGTTAGGTCATGCCTAGATTCAATAGTTTCTCGGTGCCCACCTTAGCTTTGTTTCATTTTGCTTTTCTCGATTGTATTTTTCTCTCAGTGGATGCCAATTGAAGACTATGTGAACCAACCTTATAACAAAGAACATCAGCTCTTCAAATATGTTGCCGAAATATGCAGAACTAAAGCCAAGATGGACTACAGTGGGTTTTCTGCAATGCCTGTAGCCCCAGATTCTGGTAAAGAAACCTACTTGTACTTCAACAACAGGGATTTCAACTAAGCTTCTGCGAAAGAAATCCACGGATTGTTACACAACTGTCGCTTACAAACTGTATAACTCCATAGTTTTTCCTGTCTACCTTCTCTTGTTGTTTTGTTAAATGTCTATACATAGACAACTCTCACACAAATGGAAAGCCAAAGAAAAAAGGAATAATTCTTCGTTTATGAACATGCTTCACAGCAATGAAGGCCTGATGAGCATCCTGCGTTTGAATCCCTTTTGGAAAATTAATTATTAAGGATGGTGATAACCATGAATATGTGATGATTAATGCTCTATATGAAAAAAAAAAAGTTAGGAATTTTATAGGAATAGACAAGAGTTGTGGATCATGTATTTTATCTGTCTAATCAATTAAACTTCCTCAAAATTCGTTGTTATATTCATCTTTATCTATGAACATGACCTTTTCTGGGAATTTTTGGGATTGAAGACATCGAACGAAAAGTTGCTAAATGATGAGCGAACTTCACATCTTCTGCTCCATAAAACCGGCCAAGACTCTTTAACTGTACTCAAGAGAAGAATGTCCTGCTATTGCGAACACATTTTCATAAAACAATATATTTAAAAGCAAAGTTTTAATGCCAATGTATTAAAAAGACATAACAAATAGTATTGAGAGAATTAAATAAAACTATATTAAAGTAATAAATCATAAATACTTCATATGCTTTTAGAAAATTATGTATATTAGGTTTATATATACCTTTTAAGAAATTAATTGCTAATATTTCTAATACTTATTTAAACAATATTTAAATAATTTTATTTAAAATACTTGAATTATAAAAATGAAAAAAAAACTGAAGATGTCATGCTTGCACTAGAAGTAAGCACCTCCTCCAACGTAAAAACTTAGGTATGCATGCTTGTTTTTTTTTCTTTCTTTTTACATTAAGGAAAGAATATTATCAACTCTAATTATTTTTTTGTTTAATTTTGTGAATGACGCAGTTGGCCAAATGATGTATTAGTTGTCAATCTTCTTCTTCAATCATTAAAGGTGCCTCAAAATTAGGATCTAAATTTTTAAATTTTAAAAACCTAGATTTTCAAGGATTGTTTCATACAATATTATAGAAAACTTATCATATATATAATATAATTATCTTATGCAGTATTTTTCACCATTATTATTGTTCGCCTTATACATATATAAAGGATGGTTGCTGCTAATACTATGCAACCATTATTATTTCATATAATTTTATCATTTCTTCTATTCCCTAACTTGGTATTAGAGCAAACTTGGTATTCCTCTTCATCTTGGACTTATAAGATCCTAAAATATGA
>NW_011500315.1:16683-22588 GCF_000495115.2 Populus euphratica | reverse complement strand
TGTCATTCTATCGTCTCTGTCTAATAAAGTGCTATATATTGTTGTTGATTGCCAGACATCCTATGGTCTATGGACAACTCTTGAAACTACTCTTGCTTCATGATCTAACTTACGAATAATACAATGGCTCCTTCTAAGACTCGATGCAGAATGATAGCACTATTAATGCTTATTTGTAGCAAGCCAATATGTTATTTGATGAGCTTGTTGCTGCCGACATGCCACTGTCCATGAAAGATTTTAACTTTTATATATTTCATGGATTGAGAGGAAATTTAAGGATCTAGTAACCATCCTCATCGCTAGAGCAGAACCTATTTCACACACTGATCTTTATAGCCATTTTCTCACACATAAATTTCTGCACAAGACTTCTCTTCAACTCATTGTGACAGCACTATTATTACCAACACCATCTCAACCTTTCTTTCACAACATCAGTCATGGTCTTTAGGTAACAATTATAACCAAAATTCTAGTTGTAGGGGTTGTTTCATAGAGGATGGAAGACTTATAACTATAACTATCTTAATTATGGAACTAACAAGTCTAATTATAGTCAGAATATTAACAGTAATGGTTTTTGGTCTGGACAAATTGTTAGACAAAATTTTAGGCAACAAGGCAATTTTTTTTAGGGTTCTAGTCAATGGTCCAATCTGCAGAAAATAAAATGTCAGCTTTGCTATAGTTTTGAGCATTTAGCATAGTAATGCCCCCAACTATCCACTCAAAATAAAATGTCAGCTTTGCTATAGTTTTGAGCATTCAGCACAGTAATGCCCCCAACTATCCACTTATAATATGCAAGTTAATGCTCATTTGATGTGTAATACTCAATCTAAGAGTACTCATATTACTTTGTTTCCTAATACAAGTGCTAATCAGCATGTGACACCCGATAGTAGAGATGGTCTTTATATTATGTCTGAGTCCTTTGCCACCTCATTGCCTCAAGCTTTCTTGACTACATGTCGATCCACTTTTGTTGATGTTTAGCACCGTTGACTTTGACGATAGTAGAGATGGTCTTTATATTATGTCACTTTTGTCGATGTTTAGCACTGTTGACTTTGGCATCCTAGTTCACGTATTTTAAGTTTTTTGGTATCAAATAAAAAAGTGTCATATATGTTAAAACAATTTCATTTTGATTGTCAGACTTGTCCATTGGGAAAATCATTGCATTTTTCTTTAAGAACTACGAGTCACAAAACATCAACTCCTTCTAAATTAATTTTTAGTAATGTTTGGGGACCTTCCCCTATGTTGTCTTCGGGTGATTTTCGATATTTTATTGTATTTGTTAATACTTATATGAAGTATATTTGGTTCTTTTCTTTAATTGCCAAATTTGATGTTTTCATTATTTTTCATCAATTTCAAACTCAAGTTGAACGTCAGTTCTCTTTACAGATTAAATATGTTCAAACAAATTGAGGTGACGAGTATCGCAAATTAAATACCTTTTTTAAATTTATTGGCATTCATCATTATTTGACCTGCCTATATACTTATGAATAAAATGACATGGTTAAACGTCGACACTGATATATTATTAAAACTGGCCTTATGCTTCTAGGTCAACGTAAAGCCCCTTTAAAATTCTAGTGCTATGCATTTGAAACTTTTATTTCTTTAATAAATTGTATGCCAACTTCAAATTCTAGTGCTATGCATTTGAAACTTTTGTTTTTAATAAATCATATGCCAACTTTTATTCTTAATCAAGTCACTTTTTGAATGTATTTTCTAGTTGACTCTTGACTATAGTTTTGTTTTGCATTTTTAGGTGTCTTTGGTTCCTTTTTTTTTATTGTATAATACTCATAAACTTGATTTTTGTTCCTTTTCTTATGTCTTTCTTGGTTATAACACCTCTCACCTAGGTTATTGCTGTCTTAATTTATCTTTTCATTATATTTATATAGTTTGTCATGTTTGATTCCATAAAAATGCACTTTTAAGTATTAATCAGATTCCACAAACACACTTTCCTTTTAGCAGCTTTTGAATAGAATAACTCTCCCCCACAATCAAACACCAGAACTTGTCTACCTTAACTATTCCCCGTATTCCCTATGTCCTCTTCTCATTTATCATCGTTTCCTACCTCTGTTTCCCCTACTTAACCTGCCTCCACTGCACCAGCCTCATTTTCCACTATTTTGAATCCCCTTATGAGCTTTAATCCACTCTTTTTATCTCCACATGTATATATTTTTGTTGATTAATGTCCAGGTACAACTTTAGCTCCAGCGTCTCATCATGCTTCACCACAATAATTAGCATTGTAATGGACTGGTTTCATGTTGGCTCGTCCATTGTTAGACATTTTTTCTTGGCTTGGTTTAGACTTGGCCACCTCACCAGCATGTCTCCCTAATGTTTCTCCTCTTGCTTTGAATTTAGTCACTAATCTTTTGCATTTTGATACATATTGGTGCTCTAGCATTTTTTCCTCTAGCTCCTTCTTAGTACATCATTATTCTTAGGCCATGGAAGGCCAGGATGGCTAACTTTAGTGTCACCTTTACTCTAAGGCATTCATCTTCCCTTACATATGAACATTTCACCTTCTAGAAGGCACATCGCTCATTGTTTTAGCAACACGCTATGTAAGAGGAAATCCATGCTTTGTATAAAAATGGTATATGGACCCTAGTCTTTTACTAGCCCTCTATGAACTTGGTTGGAAGTTGATGGGTTTATAAGATCAAACGACATACCAATGGTAATGTTAAGTGATATAAAGCCTGGTTGGTAGTTTAAGGGTTCACTTACCAAGAGAGGATTGATTATTTTGAGACATTTAGTGTATAATCAAGCCTACCACCATCCAACTAGTACTCATAATCGCTGTCTTGAATGGTTGGTTGATCCATCAGTTGGATGTTCATAATGCTTTCCTTAATGACATCCTTCAGGAAGAGGTATATATAGACCAACCCTCTGGTTTTGTTCACTCTAATTTTGATACTCATATATATCATCTTCATAAATTATTATATGGTCTTAAGCAAGCACTTCGAGCTTGGTACAAATAATTAAGTGACATTCTACTCTTCATTAGTTTCTAAACATCCAAGGCTGACACCTTTCTCTTCATCTTCTCTTTTCATGGTGCTCTATTCCATTTACTTGTGTATGTTAATAATATTCTGTTGATCAGAAGTAACTCTAAGTACTCTACCGATTGATTACTTTAATGAGGTCAGAATTCAAGCTTTAGGATTTAGGTACTCGTGCACTACTTCTTGGGCATTGAAGTAAAAAACATTCTATTAAGTCAACAAAAATATGTTAATGATATCATTTGACAAGTAGATATGTCATCCTATAAATCGATTGACACCTTTTCATCCCTTTCTTCTGCATTGACTATCATGCCACGTGCTTCATACTCTAATTTTGCTAAGTATAAACAGATTGTTGGTGCTTTGTAGTATCTTAATTTTACTATACCTGATATCTACTATGCTGTTAATAAGGTGTGTCACTTTATGCTTGTTTCCACTAAGGACCACTGGATAACTGTTAAATGTATTTTACGGTATCTTTAGGCTACGACATTTTATTGTTTAATGTTACTCGAAGGTCTTCCATATCCCTTCATGGATTTATTGATATAGATTGGGCTAACAATGTTGATAATAAAAAATCTACTAGTGGTTATTTGGTGTATCTCGGTAATACTTTTGTCTCTTAGAAATTCAGAAAGTAACGTACTGTTGTTAGATCCTCTACAAAAGCTGAATACAAGGCTTTAGCTGATGACACAACTAAAATCCTATAGCTTTGTTTGTTATTGTTAGACCTTCATCTTATCTCTCCACCTATGACTACTTTGTGGTGCGATAATTTAAGGGCAACTTTTCTGTTAGTAAATCCTATATTTCATGCTTGTACTGAACATGTTGAGGTTGACTACTGTTTTATTTTTGATTGAGTTGCAAAGAAGAATATTTAAGTTTGGTTCATCTCTTTGAATGATTAACCAACTGATATCCTTACCAAACCGCTACTGTTTGCACCTTTTGCTTATTTTCAATCCAAGTTTCCAGTGGAATTTTTCTTTTCAGCTTAAGGGGGCATATTACGAAAAACTTATCATGTATATAATGTAATTATCATGTGTAGTGTTTCCCACCATTACTATTGTACTCAACCCTAAACACACACACACATTCACACAATTTGAGTGGAATTTCCCTCTTCATATGCAATGTTTTCCACCATTATTATTATACTCAACTTTAAACACACACACACACACATAAAAGATGGCACGTACTGTTGTTAGATCCTCTACAAAAGCCGAATACAAGGCTTTAGCTGATGACACAGCTAAAATCCTATGGCTTTGTTTGTTATTGTTAGAACTTCATCTTATCTCTCCACCTATGACTACCTTGTGGTGCGATAATTTAGGGGCAACTTTTCTGTTAGTAAATCCTGTCTTTCATGCTTGTACTAAACATGTTGAGGTTGACTACAATTTTATTTTTGATTGAGTTGCAAAGAAGAATATTTAAGTTTGGTTCATCTCTTTGAATGATTAACCAACTGATATCCTTACCAAACCGCTACTGTTTGCACCTTTTGCTTATTTTCAATCCAAGTTTCCAGTGGAATTTTTCTTTTCAGCTTAAGGGGGCATATTACGAAAAACTTATCATGTATATAATGTAATTATCATGTGTAGTGTTTCCCACCATTACTATTGTACTCAACCCTAAACACACACACACATTCACACAATTTGAGTGGAATTTCCCTTTTCAGTTTGAGAGGGTATATTACAAAAAACTTATCATATATATAGTGTAATTATCATATGCAATGTTTTCCACCATTACTATTGTACTCAACCTTAAACACACACACACACACACACACACACACACACAAAAGATGGTACACACACACACACACACACACACACACACACACACACACACACACACACACACACACACACACACACACACACACACACACACACACACACACACACACACACACACAAAAGATGGTTGTTGCCACTCATATTATGCAACCATTACTATTTCATACAGTTATATCATTTCTTCTATTCCCTAACTTGCAAAAAACATGAAAACAAAATCTCAAAAACAACCAAAGCCCTTTTTCTAACAATTAAACACATTGTAATCAACATGAAAATGCAAAATCAAACCACATAGAAAAAATATTATCGATTTCAATCTACTTTTCATGACATTAATGAATTTGGGAACCGCCTCCATTGAATTCTTTTTCAAAGATGAATTCATAGATATAAAATCAAAGTATTTGGTTTATCTCTCTTTAATTTTTGCAAGTGACTTTCTTCTCTTTTCTTAAAATCCATGGATTGTCATGTAAAACAAATAAAGTTTAGACTAAAACATAAAATAAAAAAATAAAAAGAATCAAATATAAGAAAAAGTTAAAATTGAGGGACTAAAGGTTAGATATATGTGTCTATTAAATAATAAACATGGAAAAAAGGTCTTCAATTACTTTCATTGTCAAATTTGGTCCATTTTTTTTTTAATTTTTATCCTTTATGAAAATTTTAAACATTTCTGTGTAAAATCAACATGTCATAAAATTATGAAAAAATTGTAATAGCTTAAGCATGAGTAAACATGAAATCTTTAGTGAACTAAGAAATTTAATACAATGAAAAAAGAATTTTAGGATGTCAAAATAAAGGAATCTACAACTTAAAGATAAAAGTAAAATAAAATCTAAAGGACCAATAATGAATTCAAGCAATGCTATATCTAGCATATAAATTAAATTGTGAGGGAATGAGTAGCAGTGCTATAGTAAGACAACAACCTCTTTCAGTTTCTTCATTGACTAGTTGTAAGCAAGACTTGTAATAAAAAGAGAG